>NW_024376274.1:0-166449 GCF_016808335.1 Panicum virgatum
ACGCGAGCGTGGCAAGCCGAGTGCGGGCTCGCATGGCGGCGGCGGCGGCGCGTGCCGGCGGAGAGGGCGTCGGCGTCGGGGTGGCGAGCAAAGGTGAGGCCGAGCGCGGGCGTGACCGTGGCGGCGGCGGCGTCATGCGGGGGTGGTGTGGCGGTGGCGGCGTGCGGGCGCGAGCGTGAGAGTGATAGCTGCCGCCGGCCGTTCAATGGGGGTAAGGGGCGGGTCTTTGCCGTGGGCCAGTTTGCCGTGGGCGCCGATCTGGCCCACGGCAAAGACGTCAGCTTTGCCGTGTGCCACCCCGATCCGGCACACGGCAAAGGCATCTATAGCTATTTGTTTTCTTCAAAATTTTTGTTTAATTAGTGTTTCAAATATTGTTTAATTAGTGTTTCAACTAGTGTAGTCAATAAGTAATAATTAAAAAAAATATATCATTCATTTCGTGCAAGAATAAATATTTCTTGTTTCATTATCACATGCAGATTGAATGTACTATTTCATGCTATTTGAATCCTATATGTACCAACTGAATCACCATTACGTGTTTAACTAAAATTTGTTCACAACACTATAAATATCACAAAAAAATCACTCAACCTTTTCTGTTCTATGATTGCAATTAAAAAATTATTATTTCATGCAGTTACACCTCCATTGCAATGTATATCACATGTTATTATTTAATGGGGGAAAACATAAAAAATAGCAAATGAATCTGAAAAATAATGAAATTTTGACATGTACAAAGATTCTAAGATTGTGTATTGCATGTACAAAATTTTTTGAAGTCAACACCCAATTCGACTATCACTTTCACTTCAAATATCAACATCTCATTCTCAACTCTATAGATCTTCTTTGAAGATACTTCGGTTTATAAGGAGTACAAGTGATAACTTGTGCTAAACATTTTCAATTTTTTTCCATAGCCTCCACTTATAAAATCATGATACCATAACAAATCTTATATTTTTGAGAGTAAGTTTGCCTTTTATAGAATTTTAAAACGGTTGGGCCACATGGTTCATGGGATGGCTCATGAGCAAATTTTTCAAATTTTGCATCAATTTTTTAGATAAGGGCTCACATGGGACTTCATGATGTTAACATCATTTTTTTGCTTCATTATTACTTTATTTAGAATTATTGCAGTTCAAAATTTACTTATTCTCTAATATTCCTTTACATCAAATAACAATGTTAAATATAGCAAAATGACCGAGAAAAATACCAAAACCTAGTATAGAGTCCCACATACAATATAAAGATAAGCAGAATAGTTTCAAATGCAGAATGAATTTTTTTTAAACAAATTTGCCGTGTGCCAGAAATAAACACACGGCAAAGACCAAATTTTGCCGTGTGTCCTTCGTAGCACACGGCAAAGAAGATAGTTTGCCGTGTGTTTTTTTGCCGTGTGTTGTAGATCATGGCACACGGCAAACATCCTGCACTGCCGTGTGTCCACTGCTTTGCCGTGTATCTTCTTCGTGGCACACGGCAAACAAGACCTTTGCCGTGTGCCGTTAAATTTGCTGTGTGTCCCTTTCGTGGCACACGGCAAATATGCTCTTTGCCGTGTGCCCGAGATAGTGCACACAGCAAAGATTCCGGCACACGGGAAACTACGAGTTTCCAGTAGTGTTTTATATATGAGTTTTAAAAGAAAATCGATTCATAGTACACACCTAACACAACCACGCTCCAAGTCCCAAACACGTGTACCACACGCGGCAAGCAGCAGATAGGCCACCATGAGGGCTGGTCTCTCTTCTTCTGGAGAGCGCCCACCAACCTGCTGCCTCTCTTCTCTCGTGAGACCAGCGACGACGCTCAGATGGCCGGCGCCGATTTATAATATTGCTATTATTATCAATTCTTCATAATAATAGTATGATCGAGATGGTGTGGTTTCGTGTCACTTAATGTTTTGAAAAGAAAGTGAAAAACTGAACAACCAAAGGTGCAAGCCATGTCGCTGAGATAAAATTAAAGGAAGGCCTGAACCAAACTAGCATGCATGTTATCTCCAGAATAAAGGCATCCATACGTACATAGCAGTGTGCCGAATCACTCTTACATAACCTAGTGCACAGATCAGCTGATCAAGATAAGGTAAACTAGCTAGATGACGAATATATATAAGGACCCGAAATAGTCTAACGGCCTGCATCCTCCTCTGCAGGGAGGTGTTGTTCCTACATTTCCCTGAGGGTATGCGAGAGGCGACGTGCTGCAATGGAGTAGGCGAATATGATATAAAAGAGGAAGACGATGCTGAAGATGACCCCAGTCTTTATCTCCCGTTCTGCCGTGGCCAACACAGCGGCCTTGCACGACAGGCAGTTGTAGCAGAGTTTTGCGGCGTCGTTGCTCCATGTTCTGCAGTCTACATCCTTGGTGCAGATGCTGCCCTGGGTGGTCGCAACCCACGTTGTGCCGCCGAGGTAGACGAAGTTGCAGCAGGTGGGGGGCTTGCAGCAGCCGGACTGCAGTGACAAGAACACAAGAAGCATTATATTGAAGCAGTGCATGATGAAGCAACGCTGGCCTACCGAGACAAAAAGATGATCTTCGGTTAGTTTTTTTTCTTTTCTTTTCTGTGGAAATGAAGACAAAAAGTGCCATGTTATTTTTTAAAAATTACCAAATAAGAATTTTGTCTGTTATGTTTTCACTTTGACTTCTCCTCACAATTCATTTATTTTGTAGTCTCGTGATGGAGCAGCTGCTTTATACATGAAGCCTATGGTGAACTCTGAGAAGTTATGTGATGTTTATGCAAGCGATTTGGCCAAAGGAGGGAATGCTAAAGGCCCTGGAGAGGAAGAAGTGCCAGAAGGTGGATCACCTACAGATGAGCAGATGCTAAAAGAGAGATCGACTTTTCCTGACGTGAATACAATGTACCTTGATGGCATAGTCGGAGCCGTCGTCGTAGGCGGCGGCGCCGTTGTTGGCTTCCAGGCTCTTGCAAACATTGGAGTGTCCAATGTAGTCCTGGACGACCTGCTTCTCCCACACCCTGGCCAAGCTGCAGTCCTTGGACCCTCTCTCGTACCAGGCACTGTCGTCCTCCCCGGCGCCCTTGTAGACGGCGATTGCTGAGAAGACGGTGATGAGGAAGAGGATGACGAACAAGGCGAACAAGCTGTGGAGGTGGACCCCGAGCAGCCAGGTGGACCTGGAGCGGTTGCCGACGTGCCCCGCGATACAGGAGACGACGAAGAGGATCCCGATCAATATGAGCACGGCGTAGGCGTTGGGGGCGCTGAAGGTCTGGGGGACGAGCCCCATGCCCAAGCTGATGATGGGAATCGATGCCAGCACGATTGACGTGTTCAAGACCAGCATGATTATCGTCGCAGCCGCTGCAGGAACGCCGCCGACCAGGAGGGCTTGGCGGTGGGCTGGGGCACGGTGGTTTTGATGGGAGCGACTAGCGAGTTCTGTGGGAATTTAAACTGGGTGGTGGAGGTCGCCTCACGGGGAAACGGCGCATGCACCCCGCACCCCGCACGACCACGATCGTGCCCCGTCGCCCGCCCAGCTAGCACGTACGTGTGGCCGCGTCCCCTGCGGCCCTGCTAACCGCCCCGCACGCAAGTTACTTGGTACTTGATCGCGATGCCGATCCACCTGTGACCTGCCATCGCGATTACTTGGTACTTAAGGGCTAGTGTGGAAAATAGGATCATCTGCTAGTTCATAGTTTATTGGTCTGAGAAATGCAGAATATATTTCTCAAACAAACTTGCCATCTCAATCTCTCCATATTTTTATAAGAATACGTGGGAGATCTTAGAATCGAAATAAACTTGGAAGGATGGACCACAAACTGGAGCTGATCTTGCCCAGATGAGTAGCCTCTGGACATTTAAAGAATCAGCCAAAAATTTCTTTCCAAAACCCCTGAACCTCGGAAACAGACCATTTTAAACAGCAGTTCTGAAAACTGAATTCTAAATGCCAAGTCAAGTAGAAATGGAACTAATGCATCATACAAAACTGTAGATAAGGTGATCACCTGCATCCTGTCTATACACCATTCATCACTATTTTTTACAAAGATTTGAATTTGGATTCGGATTAGGCCAGCTAGTTGTATAATAGGATACCTTCTCTCTCTGAATTATAATACTGCAAAACACTATGAAACACATTGACTAGCTGAAGCCTTTGATTTTTCTTGCATACTGAATCTCATGTTTAAAGCAAGTTGAAGAGCTACCAATGGGCTATAACCTCATTACTGAGAGTCTCTTAAAAGGGAAGGATTCACATTTAAATCTGCAATCAAAATATCAAGCAGAAACCAAATGAACACTTAAGACTCTGAAGGAGGTTCATATTCAGAGATTTTTTTTCCTCAATTTTTGAGCATGATTTTCTTCAAATTTTTCCACTGAACTTCAAAGAATTATGAACTAAGACTTGTATCTGGATCATAGATCCTCCAAAAACATCCATCTTTGAAGTATTTGAGAGTCTCTTGACAATTTAATTTTTTACCTGAATGTAACATCATTCAAACAGAAGTCCGAAAACAGCACTCTGAACATACAGCCGAAATTCGAATTTTTCCCAAGGTTTGACACAGATTTTATCTAAGATTTTCTAACAAACTTCAGAAACATACAAACTATGATTCGTAGCCGAGTTATTGATCTTCTAAAATAACCTATTCTTGAAGGGATTCCAAGTCATTTGATAATTTAAACCTGGAGCTGAATGTAGCATCATTCAATTAAGCTCTGAACTTTGAACTCTGAATATTAGCAGCGAGCACCACTGTCCCCTGATTCCAACTCTGAAATTGCCCTCCTTGCTGATTTGATGCTCACGAACCTCACCAGTCCTCTCTGGATCAACAACGAACACTTTTCACATCAAAAAAAAAATTGAGAAGTAATGTTTGACAGAAAGAAATGGAGAGGAACAGGTGGCACAGCCAGGCTATCTGCTGCGCAGAGAACGACCAACATTACTGCTTCCCTGACGCCGGCCAACAGAATCAAATTTCTGCGTGAGCTTCTCCCTCGAACTGTTTTTTTTCTCGATTACTTGTACATACTGCATCTACAAGGTTTCCTCCATTCAATCAGGCCACTCTTAGAGCTTCTCGACCGCCGGAGCAGTCCACCACCGACGACCTCCCTCATTTCTCGGTCTCTCTGTGCCACGCAATTAGTTTCGGTAGGGTGTCGCACAACTCGTATGCGCATGCATCCAGTGTCCATTCACCACCGGAGCAGAGACATTCCCTGGATGTTCACCGGCGAATCTAGGTTCGAGAACATGCCCTAGAGATGCTCATTGCTTCTCTGAGTATAGCAAAGTAGGCCTCATCGCCGGCCAGGTCGCCGCCGCACATACCCGCCGCGCACGCCGTCGGACTTGACCAAGTCCGGTCGCTTACAGCAGGCCCACCTGTTAGCGTGAGTGTGTAGGAAGGACTAGAGTACGAAGAGTTATTGTTTTGCACATTTAGGTTTTTCAGAAGTTTAAACAGATCACTAAAGGAGCAGAAATCTTGTGGAACTCATAATAATTCGAAAAAAAAATACCAAACTAATTTTGTTGAACTCTACACGTCAAGTACTACATAGTAAAAATAAGAACCCAGGAAATACTTACCCTTCTATCGCTACTCCTAGTTGCATGTTGATAATAGCATTTTGGGTAAAAATAGTATTCGGTCATCTCCAAAAAGTACGAAATAATTAGTTTAGGTTCCAGGAACATTATGTTGGCTGTAGACAATTTTCCATGACCAGAAAATATGTTCAGCATATTATTTGGTATTTAATTCTTATAACTTGTTTATTAAATAATAGAAAATACCTACAAAGTTCGAAATGGCAACCCACTCCCAACAGGTGCTTTATGTTACTGTTTATTGAAGAAAATTAACTTCTATCTCTGGAAATGAAATTTTAATTAGTTTATAAGCTATTTGTGACATGGTCCCTTCAAATAATATTTGCTTGGAAGAATACTTGAGACATTATGGTGTAAATCACCACCATTATCTTGGCACTAGCAATGTTAAAAACTTTATTTTCCTAGATGTCCAGCAATCGAAATTGTTACAAAACTTTTCATTTGCATTCTGTTGCAATCACATGTCATATAGAAAGCCAAGCAGAAATAACCGAGGAGCTTCACGACAAGGACCAACCAAGGAACAAGGACGGGTACGCGATCAAGAAGGGACAAGATGTCACTAACCCCCCACCAACTCCCAGGCAAGCCCCGGAGCATTATTGTACTATCTTGCCTTACTATTATCACATATTATTTGTGTATTTACGTTCTAGGAGTTGTGATGGTGTAAGTGCATCTAGGTGACTCAATCATTTGACAAAACAATCATTTGATCTAACATGTTCACCAAGTGTTGACAGGAAGTGATATAATAAAATTTGTGTAATGTGTGTTCATGTATTATCAAGTCTTACACATTAATCTTTCACGATTTCATATGATATCCAAGTGGTGGCAATGGCTTGAAAGAGAAGATCTTGTGGTATTTGCTCTCATGTTGATCAAGTCACATTCAAGTGCACAAGTCAAGAAGGTGACTCAAGCAAGGGCTTAATTAGTATTTTAGGTTGCTTTGGGTTAGGTATGGGGACGGGGGTTCCCGATCTTCCGTTAGGTTATCATAACTATCGATTTGGCGGAGGCAAGACACACACGATCCGGCTTCCTATCAACATGATTCGAACCCTGCAATAGCAGCACCACGTCTCCTCTAGTTATCAACCGTACACACACGATTGGCCTCGCCATGAAGGCTTATCCCTGCCTACGAATCGAAGAACACAAGAAAGGATACGGTAGATGCAAACTGAAATTGCTAATAGAAAGGAATAAGTTTTAACATTTAAATCTGTTTTATCATTTGGCAAAGCAGTCCATGTATGTTCCATTGTGTAGATCTCATCTAAACAAAGCTAACTAAGTTTATGTCGTAATTTTCTGACATATACATGATTTGAGATGTAATTTGTTGTCACGGTATGTAGAGGTTGACGTTCGGTTCAGGTAATTTGGGTTTTCAAAAATGTTACCTAAAATGTTCCTGAACAATCTCTCTGTTGGGGGAAGCCACGAGCGCTGGGCACCCCCTCCTCAAACTTCCCGAATAACACCGCGTGGCGGCTGAGAAATCGCGCAAACCGGTTACGTGCCACCAAGTGCGAATATGTCTTCGGGATCCGAATACCTTACTCGGCTCTTACTCGCACCTAACGGCTCTCAGGAAACCGAGACGGCCGAAGGGGATTTCGGGGTCCGAATACCTATTCGGTCGCCAATGCGTATAGCGGCCAACGAATGAAGGGTTCATCCGAGGGGGTTTTCGGAGTCTGGATACATATTCGGTACTTCGATGTGCAAAACGCATCACGAACGACCGAGACAGTCGAAGTGGTGTTCGGAGTTCGGATACCTGATCGGGACTTCGATACGCATAAAGGCTCGTATTCGACCGAGAAAGCCGAAAGGGTTTTCGGAGTCCGAATACCTATTCGGTCCTTCAATGCGCATAACGCCTCATGAATGAAAGGGTTCGCCCGAAGATGTCTTCGGGGTCCGAATATCTGTTCGGCACTTTGAAGGATGACTCGATAAGGGCACGGCGCCCTAGTGTCCGTTTTCTTTTTGCAGGATGACGTAGGCGCGTTTCGACTGGAGCCCACGGGAGTCGGTAGGCGCCGGTCAGAGAAGGACCATTTTGCCCTTAGCTTCTGCGGAATATGCTTAGGATCAGGGTAGGTAGAGGTCCCATAATGGTCCATGAAATGTATACGGCCTTGTATAAATAGGGCCCCCAAGTGTAATAAGAGGGGGATGGAATGAAATGGAATATACTTGAGGCTCCAACTTTACCTCTGCACATCTCGGTACTTCTATCATTCTATCCTCGGTGCTTTTGGGCCTCGCCGAAAGCATCATCGTTCTCCGTCTCGACTCCAGAGATATTCAGCCGGTAGCTGAATTCAGCATTGGCGCCCACCGTGGTTGTGTGCGGATAAACCATGCCACCTGCCAAAGGAAGAAAAACAACGGCTGAGTCTCGGTTAGCTGCAGAACCAGAGACCAGTTCACGCCCAACCGATGCAGCAGGAGGGGGTATTCTGGGAGATTTGCTGCTTACGGATGCAGTTGCAGCGGACCAAACCACCCTACAAGAAAACAAAGGCCATTCAGATGAAGAATCAGAACCCGAAGAGGTGCAACGGGCCAGGACAATCAAGTAGCTAAATGACCGACATGCAGAATTGGCAGCACTCAGAGCGCAAAGAGACATCCTCATGCAGCAAGTCGCTGCAAAACAAAGAGCAGCTCTCGACCGCGAAAGAGTCAAGCAGGCAGATGCTGAAAAAGCCAGACTGATCAAAGAAATTGAGCAGTTGCAAGCAAATGCCAATGCTCCAGGCAACGAAGATGACAATGAAGATGATGAGCAAGTCAACAATGAGCAAATCCAGGAGCTCGGATATGCAATTGACACCACCTCGCCATTATCAGCTTACCTTCAATTATACCCATGGCCCCCGAATTACAAACCGAGATTGTCGGCTTTTGACGGAAAGTGAAATCCGAAGTTTATTGCCAGCTTCGAAGCAGCAGTACACTCAGTGGGTGGAGACACCAACATCCTTGCAAAATCTCTCATCATGGCAATAGAAGACATTGCACATGACTGGTACACTTCGCTGCACCCGTACTCAATCAAGAACTGGGGCCAACTAAAGGGAAACCTCCTAACAACATTCCAGGGATATCAGTCAAAGGCAAAAACAACCCAAGATATGCTGAAAGTCAGCCAAGATGGAGAATCACTCGCGCAGTACCTGCAAAAACTAATTACAATTCGGGCTCAAATACCGAATGTCCAAGATGACGTCGTAATAGCAGCGGCAATAGAAGGGTTAGACATTGGTCAATGTGCTTCATATCTGTCAAGAGAAGAACCGAAGACAGTGAACAAGCTATTCGAGGAAATCAGAAAATTTGCAAAGTCCGAAGAAGACCTCAAAAGGCGAAAAGCCATAAAAAGGGCACCAAACAGTTCAACCCAAGCATGAATCAAAATGCCCACCAGCAAAACAGTAAACCATTTCACTCAGTCAACAATCTACAAGAAGAATCTGCTCAGTCGCCCGGAGAGCGTGAAGATGAAAGCCGAAAACGCCAGAACATAGGCTCAAGGCCACCAACCAGGGGAGGTCGTACAAACAGAGACGGCAGAGGTGGTCGAGGAAGAGGCCAACCCCGAACACCATACTGTTTTGTACGTGCGGAGAACGCCGGCCACATCACAAGAGAATGCAAATACGGCAAGATGGCAAAGGAACAGAAAGAAAAAGATGATGCATCAGTAATCAGCCAAACTCCGAAGCACTTTTTCCACAATGCATCACGAGAATCAACCGGAAGCCAGTTCAGTGTATTCTACCAAAACACACAACAACCGGCCTATCCGCAACCATATTAGTACCAGCAGTACAACTGGCAATATCCACTATTCAACCCTTATCAGCAACATTATCAAGGGATTCCACAAATAGCAGCCTCATCTTCGCAACCAAAAATAGAGCAAGCCTCGCCGAGTGCTCCAACAATGAACAATCCCGAAAACAGACAAGAAAACTCAAAGGTGAACAGCATACTGCCGAGTAGTGGGGACATCTACGCAATCACCGGGGGATCTAACCTCGAGCATGAAAGTAAGCGAGCAAGGAGTGAATATCAGAGACGAGTGCACACAGTGTCACCAAGGCTTCTGCTAAACAGACCTGCATGGTCTCTAGTCCCGATAACCTTCACAGAAGAAGACTTTCAAGTCAGAGATTACCCGCATTGCGATGCCTTTGTGGCGACAGCAAATGTCGCAGGTTTCACACTCCACAATATCCTAATTGATAATGGTAGCTCAGCCGATATCCTATTCATCAAAGCATATGAGAGTATGGGTTTGAACAGAAGAACATTCGCTCTAGCCGGAAATGCCCTATTCGGATTCGGCGGCAGAAGAATCAAGGCCATAGGGAAAACAGAACTCATGGTTGGTTTCGCATAAGAGGGTAAAGTAAGAACCGAGAAGGTCACCTTTGATGTGGTTAATATGGACTACCCATACACTGCCATATTCGGTAGAGGCATGCTTTGCAAATTCGATGCAGTCATTAGACAAAGCTATCTCTGCATGAAGATGACATCTCCCTTCGGGATTATAACAGTGCACGGCAACCATGAAGCAGCCCGAAGAATCGAGGCGAAACCAATCCTGGGTTACAGCATGGTAAACAAGGTTTCTGAAAAGCCAGAAAACCAAGTGGAAGAAGATGAGCAAGACCCCGGAGAAAGAAGCAAAACAACCGAACCGAGAATGGAGCCCGCAGAAGAGTCATGCCGAGTTCCTTTATCCGAGAATCATCCAGAGAAAACTGTGCACATCGGGACCAGCCTATCCTTGGCCGAAAAAGAAGAGCTAATCAAGTTCCTAAACGATAGCAAGGAGGTATTCACTTGGTCAGCAAACGACCTACAAGGGGTCAGCTGGGATCTCGCACAACACAGTTTAAACGTCGACAAGATATTCATCCCGATAAAATAGAAAATAAGAAAAATCTCAGATGAAAGAGCTGACGCCGCAGCAGCAGAAGTACAAAGGCTCTTAGATGCCGGAGTCATCAGACCAGTACAATATCCAGAGTGGCTCGCGAATGTAGAAATGGTATAAAAGAAGAGCGGAAAGTGGAGAATGTGCATAGACTTCACCGATTTAAACAAAGCATGTCCGAAAGATCCTTACCCATTACCGAGAATAGACAAGTTGATCGACATCGCGGCAGGGTGTGAAAGGATGAGTCTGTTGGATTGTTTTTCCGGATACCACCAAATATGGATGAACCCAGAAGACAAAGAAAAGACAAGCTCTTTCAAAAGAATGCCGGAAGGGCTCCGCAACGTAGGACCTACTTTCTCAAGGATGTCCGACGAGATCTTCAAAGAACAGAAAAAGAGCAAAAATATAGTCGTATATGTTGACGACATAGTCATTATAAGTACCCGAAAAGAAACGCATATCGAAGACTTGAAGCAAACCTTCGTAAACTTGCGAAAAAGTGGGCTCCGACTGAATCCAGAAAAATGTATCTTCAGAATAATGCAAGGAAAGCTACTCGGATGTCTGGTCTCAGCCAGAGGAATAGAAGCAAACCCCGAGAAGATAGCAGCTATAACAAATATGAGACCCCCTTCATCTCGGAAGCAAGTCCAAAGATTGACCGGACGAGTTGCAGCTTTGAGCAGATTTATAGCAAGATCAGCAGAAAAAGGGTTACCATTCTTTAGAGTACTAAAGGAAGCTCACCATTTTCAGTGGGGACCCGAGCAGCAGAAGGCTTTCGACAGCCTCAAAGATTACCTCACCAAACTAACAATGTTGGTCAAACCAACTCACAATGCAGTGCTCATGTTATACTTAGCAGCTTCACCTGTAGCAGTCAGTGCTGTACTAGTCGAAGAGAAAGACTACGAAAACAGAACACGTCAATTTCCGATATATTTCGTTTCCGAGGAACTTTCAGGAGCAAAACTAAACTATTCGGAACTTGAGAAAATTGCATATACAGTGTTAATGCGCGTCCCGAATGCTCAAGCACTATTTCCAAGCACACAAAATCAAGGTCATCTCGGCTCAGCCATTAGAAGCCTTATTCAAGAACAGCGAAGCAATCGGCAGAGTTGGAAAATGGGCAATCGAGTTGAATGAATACTTCATCGAGTTCGAACACAGGTCAGCCATAAAATCACAGGCTCTGGCGGACATCATCGCAGACTGGACCCCCTCGGCCGATGACACCACCCTCCAATTCGAAGAACCAACTTGGACAGTTTGGACCGTAAACTGCGACGATGCATGGTGCGTAAAAGGAGCAGGAATCGCGGCAGTACTGGAACCACCATGCGGACCGAAAATTAGATACACCGCGAGATTAAGGTTCCCGACAACAAACAATGCAGCCGAATATGAAGCATTACTTTTAGGCCTGCGAAAACTCAGAGCCCTCAGAGTAAAAAGATGCTTGATCAAAACAGACTCTCAAGTGGTCACTGGTCACGTTGAAAAAGAATATACTGCAAGAGAACCAGAACTCGCGAAGTACCTTGGAGCTGTCCAGAAGATGGAAAAACACTTCACCGGATTCACGGTCAAATACATGCCCAGAAGCGAGAACAGTGAAGACGGCGAGCTGGCAAAGGCAGCAGCTCAAGAAATCCCAACTCCTCCCGATGTTTTCTTTCAAACACTAACTGCGAAAGCAATAAAAGAAGAAGAAGAAAACCCGAGTTCAATTCATGCAATAGCAAGCCAAGACTGGAGAGCCCCAATATTCGCCTTCGTTAGTGGATCTTATGAGCCAGAGGACAAGCACGAGATGCTTCGCATGCAATCGAGAACAAAACACTACTCGATTATTGGAGGAAACTTATATAAGGATGGGGCAGTAGCTCCAAAATTGAAATGCATCAGCAAAGAAGAAGGCATGAAACTGCTAAATGAAATTCATAGCGGCATGTGCGGAGCACATCGCGGTCCGCACGAGATCGCACATAGAGCAATGAGGCAAGGTTTCTACTGGCCGACAGCAGCCGAAGATGCCAAACAAGTCGTGAAAACGTGTGAGAACTGTCAGATGTTTGCCAAGAAGCAAAAAGCTCCAGCAAACCTGACAAAGTCAATAATCCCAACCTGGCTGCTTCAGCGATGGGGAGTTGACATCGTAGGCAAACTCCCACTAGCGCCGGGTACCCTGCAATATGCGGCTGTAGCCCTGGAGTACTTCACCAAATGAATAGAAGCGAAGTCACTCGCCAAGATCACCTCGGGAACCCTCATCAGCTTCGTATGGCAACAAATAATATGCAGATTCGGGGTTCCGGCTTATATCACTGTAGACAACGGCAAACAGTTTGACTCGATAGAATTCAGAAACTTCTGCGATGAACTAAACATCAAGCTTTCCTTCGCTTCTGTGAACCATCCGCAGTCCAATGGAGCGGTCGAGAAAGCAAACGGGTTGATATTCACTGCTATATCCAAAGCACTCCACGAAGTAAAGAAGGGAAGATGGCCTCAAGAAATGATCACAGCAGTATGGGGACACAATATCTCAAAATCAAGAGCCACAAGTTTTACACCATTCAGGTTGCTATATGGTGAAGAAGCAATCACTCCCAAAGAACTAAAACTCAGTTCATTCCGGACCGAAATACAACCAACAACTGAAGACGAGAGACTTGTAGAACTAGAAGTCGCAGAACTTCGAAAAATACAAGCAGCTCAGAACCTTGACAAATATCACGAAGAAACAAAAGCCTGGAAAGACAAGACCGTACTTCGCAAAAGCATATACGCCGGAGACATGGTGCTCATAAGACACCCAGACAAGCAAGGCAAATTGCAATCGCAATGGTACGGCCCTTTCGTCGTCGCAAGCATAGTAAAGCCAGGATTATTTCGGCTGAAGACAGAAGACGGACATGAAACCATACACACGTGGAACGTTGATAATCTTCGGCGATTCTACCTTTGAAGTTCGGCACCAACTTGACAAAAAGATGTAATTTTCTTCATGTTTTTGTAACAATTAAAGCCAGTCCGCACTCTTTTTCCTCACTAGGGGAGCCGTCCAAAGGGCGTGACGTTTTCTAATGAGGCGGAGCTGCTAAGTACTTGTAATATTAAGGTTGCTTATTCCCCGAAGTTCAAACTAAGCATTACGAAAAGCAAGCATCCTTACAGACAGCTTGCAATATTCGTATGCGCCAAGTACGCAAAAGAGGTCACTATCAAAAGATAGCAACCTCGGCCATAGTGCCAAACAGTGCCCAAGGGCACCATATTGATAACAATTCATTGGCCAAAGCCACCAAAAAGCCGAGGGGGCTAGAACCCGACCTCAGCTAGACCGTACCCCCTCGACTACAAAAGTTGGGGGGACGACGTTCTCGAAATTAAAAAGCCGAGGGGGCTACAACCCGACCTCAGCTAGACCGTACCCCCCTCGACTAAAAAAGTTGGGCGAACGGCGTTCTCGAAATTAAAAAGCCGAGGGGGCTACAACCCGAACTCAGCTAGACCGTACCCCCTCGACTAAAAAAGATGGGGGGACGGCGTTCTCGAAATTAAAATGCCGAGGGGGCACAACCCGAACTCACCTAGACCGTACCCCCTCGACAAAAAGATGTGGGGACGGCGTTTTCGAAAATAAAAATCCGAAAGGGATACAAGTCGCAGCTTCATTAAGAAATACCATACAAAACTTCTCAAATAATTTAACGAGTTGGCATAGTTACAAACACAAATAGCAATGACAACATATGGCCTGCACAAACTCAGGGTAGAATAAGACAAGCAAGCTGCGCTGTCTTCGTTAGAAAAGGGAAATAACTAAACCCTAAGCCATCGGTGACATCGCTACCCAGCAGCTTCCCAAGACTGGCCCGTGCATGTTTAGACACAGGCACAACGACATGACAATGCCAAGCAGCACATTTAATCTGCTAAATAGCTTCCCAGCGCAGAGCTGCAGGCCGATGAAGACTTTCTTGCACCCTGAAACTTTGCATCCGAAGGGCATATCACGGCAAATATGATTCAGTAAACTAGGGGATGTTACGAGACTTCGTACCATACCCAAAGTTCACCGGACGATGAAGATGTGCGATGAAAAACAGCAGCAGCTCATACCCACCACCAGCCCCTCGGAAAGTTTCAGACAAAACAAACTTTACGAGATCTCGAACCATAGCCAGTTAGAACTACGAGTCTAAAGACACCCCAGCGCCCATCACTACCGAAAGCGATAAAATAAACCTCTCAATCAGCTGGCTCTTAGTCACACTTCCATGAATAGCCATGATACCACCATGGAGTAGATTTTATAGGGCCAAACGCCATCTACTTTCAATTATAACCACACCTAACAAAAAGGACGAGCCCCTTCAAAGCACCAAGATTAGGTGGGAAAATTAAATAAGTTAGGTGGGAAGGTTCAATTTGGGGCCTATATAACCAACCAACTCCTCACACCACTCAACAGCTTAGAAAGCACTATTCTAAAAACGGAAGTCCTGAGTGTGTCCGGCAACTTAGACAACAGAATGAACAGTCATCGGTTATACTAAGAGTGAGAGGTCTCGGGAAAAAACATGCCGAGAAGCTGCTATGCCAAAGCACTCAAAAATGTTGAGCTCGAGAAATCACAATCCATAGTCGTGCCTAGAGAAGACGAAAAACCTCTCGGAAAGCTCAACAAAGCACTTTTCGGGAAAACTTTTCAGATAAAGCATACAGAAAGCTCAACAAAGCACTTTTCAGGAAAGCTTTTCTGATAAAGCATACCCAAAGCGACTTAAATACGAGCAAGGACCACCCGGCCATGTAACAAGCAGCACCTGAATCATCGCATAAAGTATAGGCCCTGATACTCAGTGAGTACAGGAATTCGGCCTGCTCACAGCTCAGGACAAAGCCCCGAAGCACCACGACCATCGTCGGGCTAGAAGAAGAAAGGGTGTGAGAACAGTAGAATCACAAAGCGCGTTTCCCTCGACACCGGGAGTTTTGCGATTCACAAACTCCGCACCACGAAAAACTGTATCATTCGACAAAGTAAAAAAACCGAGTGCACCGGCTCTGTGTCGCGCGCAAACTACAGTTAAGACAAGGTGAAAAGTCACCATTAAAGCAAAAAATATCAAATGTAATTTATTCGGAAACCCAAAAATTCACTTCTTCACACTTTAAATATTTACTCACGAACCAAAAGCCGAAGATATTCAGCACTACAATAACGATATCGTGCATGACCCAAACCCGAAGAACAGTCTTCGGGTTCCTCCTTGGGTTCAAGCAGAATAAAGGGAGTTCGAGCAGACTGCCACTCGTTGGGTACAAAATTCTCCCAAAAATGCCTAATCCCTGAAAGCCTAGTATTTAACTTCCCGGATTTCAAACTTATAAAGTCCCGAAGCCGCGCTCCGGGATTCTTGCACAGATAAGCCCTCCACGAAGCACCGCTAACCATAAAGCCGTCCCATTTGATTTTCAAAGGAAACTCATTAACAATCTGCGCAGGCTCCTCTCTGGGAACCTGGGCATTCGAGAATAGAAATAACTGTGTAAAAATCCGAGTTACAGCACAAGTACCTCAAACAAAAGCTCAACAAAACATATTACAACTCAGATTGTTTAAACTACATTAGTGTCATGAGCCTCGGCCCCAGGAGCAGTGCTGGCGGCATGAGCTTCAGCAGAAGAGGTTTGGCCGGCAGTCTGGCTTTCGGGGCGAGGGGGGTCCTCAGCGGCGGCTTCAGAGTCAGGAGCAGGTGCTGGAGGGGGCTGAACTTGAGGACTCGCGAAGCTGCTCGTCGCTTCATGCTCATTACGGGTTTTTATAAACTCCAGCACTCGAGCCTTGATGCGCCGGATCTCTTCATCATCCTAGAAAACACGAAAGCACAACCGTCAAAAAAGCCCCAAAAACAAAAAACAATCCGAATACAAGCGAATCAGGGTGAAAGGCGAACCTGAGAACGCGAAAGAGCAGCGCGAAGAAGTGCCAGGTCTCGGCCGTAAGCAAGCCAAAAGTTGTCAAAAAACTTTTCCGCAACGGCATTGCTTTCGGGATCAAGAGTCCAGTACCCTTCAGCCCTTTCGGCTCTGCAAGCCCGAGATGCTCGCAGCCCGCGGACCTCAATGACGCAGTGAAAGCTCGCAACGTCTCAAGGCACACAAACTCGCGGCCCGAGTCCATCAAGCCTTCAAGGCCCTCAAGCTCATCAGCAAGCCACTTCAAACTTTCCCGAAGAGACACGCTCAGGTCGGGCAGACCACCTTACGCCCCGACCCCCTGCACCATCCGATGTAGCGCGTCCACGGCACGCTGAACCTCTTCGCTAGATTTCTTCACAACATGATTAAGCTTTCTTTGCGAAGCGCTCAGCTTCTCATTAGCAGTCTTCAGATCATCTCGCGCCTTCACCGCCTCACCCTGCGTTTTTCCCGAAGGCTGACCTCCTTTGCAAGGGCCGTCTTGGTCGAAGCAAGATCGTCTTCTAGCCTCTCAACCTTCTTCTCAAGATCAATACGCCAGCCTTGTTGCTGTTTTTGCATAGCCCGAGAAAGGAGAAAAATCTAGAAAACAACGAAAAACACAAGACAAAACTGAGAACCTATCGGAGTAAAGAACCCAAAAATAAAAGCCGAATAAAACGTAACTTACATCCATAGTGTGGGTGTTCACTGCCTCCAACATTTTGTCCTCCGGTACCTCGGTCAAATCCATCTCCAAATCTGGAGCGCTGAACGAAGCACCGAGTTCCTCGGCAATCTTGATACCTTCTTCCGGGGGCAAAACTCCCGAACGGACGTAATTCCCCCCAGAAACAAGTCGGGCTGAAGATTCAACCCCTAGAGCACGAGCAATCTGATAAGTACTTTCACGTCGAGGGCTTTTTTCACCCGAAGAACTGTCTCCCGAATACACCCTAAGATCTCCGTACTCTTCCGGATGTAAACCCAGCGGAAGGACCCCATGTCCAAAGAGTACGTTCCGGGCTATTTCGGGAGTCAACCGGATTGGTTCTCGGCCAAACCGCGACTTACCAACTTGAGATTTCGCGTACGGCGCTTTCGCGGGTGGCACCACCGGCAGCTTCGCCTTCTCCCTTGAACCTTGAGCCACCACCAGGGCAACGTGCTCAGCCTTATGTTTCTTGCTCGCTTCCGCGGCAAGAGAGGAGCCAGCCCGAGCCCTGGACGGCTTCGGGATTAAGGACGCGAAGTCCCCAAGCGAGGCCGTCGGGGCGGCATTATGAGCACCAGGAAGGCGACGATCCGAAGCCATCGGGTCGGCTTCTGAAATTTCCAAGTCTTGCAAACCAATAAAGATTTTCATTAGCAAAATAAAAGATCAACCAGGGATCAACCGTACAAAACCCGAAAATGAATTCTACTGGATCAAAGCGCCAAACCCTTCGGGTTAAAACTTTCCGGGATTGCCCAACAGGTTTAGCAATCTGGCAGCACAATTTAACGTAGTCCGGCTCCTTGGGTCCGGGCGCATCCGAAATTACCTTGCGTTTTCGTGACTCAAGCTTCGCAGTTGTCGCTTGACTAGCAGCAGCCGACGACCAACCATGACCTCTCCCCCGCCCGACACCTCGGCCACGTCCACTATGGCCGCGCGGAATGCGACCCCCGGCAGCACGAATAGCTTGCTCTCATCTTATCCTAGCCACCGGATCCTCGCGGTCGGGGTATTCAATATTCATCAAATCAACAGCACGATTAAGTCTCGGGGAATCACCGAGGCGCTGGCGTTTCTTAGCGTGTTCTTTCTCGGTATAAGGACCAATAGCCTTATTCGCCAATCTTTCTATGTAATCAACATATTCATAGTTGGTCATAAAGGACCCAGGCCTCCGCAAAGTCAAATCCGGTCCCAAGTAGCCATTCTGCTCCGAAAATGACTTGGCAACATCGGCCAGCCCAAGAGGCCAAAAGTCCAAACAAAGACCTTCTTCAACCAAATCTCGGCTAATTTGCACCCCACTCGTGCCTTCAAAGGCAGCCAAAGCAGCATCGTCTTCGGCAGTATCCAAAAACAGTTCCCCGTACCGAAAACCAGCCATCGGAGTCATCTGGGAAACAAAGACATTGGCCTTCGGAAGATTGCTAGTGACCGACTCTTCCATCCCTTCTTGAGTCGCCAACCCAAGATAAAACCAATAATTCGTCCAATCATCCCATTTATTCTGATAAACCGGAACCAGCGGGGTTGTATCTCCCTTCGTTGGCGGCACAAAAGTGTACCCGCCAAATTCTTTCCTAGAACCCGTTTCCTCGTCATAATTCGGGTAGAACTGTGTCTCATAATACCGAACAAATGCGTTAGCTGTAGGCGTCCGACCCATCATCCGCACCGCCATTGCAAAAACGTGGGCGCGGCTCACCGAGTTCGGCATCAGATGGTGAATCTGCAAGTTGTAACGTTCAAGCAATTCCCCAAGAAAGGGATGTGTCGGAACCCGAAGGCCAGCCCGGAAAAAATCGCGAAATACAACTGGTTGCGGGCGAGGAATTTCCTCATTCCCAGGGGTGCGGCTCCGGATCTACTCTCGGAGTCCATAAGGCCTTCGGCCTCGAAGCTGTCAAGCAGGTCTTCGGTCACCCAGGAGTGGCCAAGTCTATAAGATGGTTGGGGTTCGGCAACCTCTTGCGATTCCCCAGTATCTTCGACCTCAACCGCCAAATCCGAAGCACTACCAGCGCCACCGAGTTCCTCTTCGTTACCTTGAGGTCCAGGGTTCGCGGCTTCGTCTGGGGAACCAGTTATATCAACCATGGTGTCTCCAGAACCGGATACCACCTCAACAACATCCCTTTCAACTCCCAAATGAGCGGTGTGATCACCCCTCGGGACATCTGACCTTGTTCGGGAAGAAGAACTCGAGCCCAAAGACGAGCTCGAGGACTCACCCGAACTTGACGTTTCAGAAGACGAACTCCCAGCCGTCTAAATAAAACGCACACAAAATAAACCGAAGAAACAAAAGAGAAAGGAGAAAATCGAAAGCCAAAGGGATCCGAAGTCAGGGTAAAAGAACAACCACATACCTCGCGAAGTGAAGCGGCTCAAAGAAAACTGAAGAAGCGTCAAATCTACCGAAGAAGTAGCACCAACAACCGAGGAAAACAAGGGCCCAGAAAACAGCAGTCGGAGTGAACGGAGCCCCGACTGCAAGAGGGCTATTTATACGCAGCGTCGAAAGCAGCACGGTAACCAAGTAACCACCTCGATAACCGTTCCAACCTCTCGCAGAAAAAAAAAGCTTCTTTCTCGCCAACACTGCGCAAGGGGACGGCGTATCGGGAAAGTCCGTCCTATTGGCATGACGAACAATCTTCAAGAAAGAAGAAGCGTTTCCTCCCGCCGATAGGGGGCTACTGTTGGGGGAAGCCACGAGCGCTGGGCACCCCCTCCTCGAACTTCCCGAATAACACCGTGTGGCGGCTGAGAAATCGCGCAAACCGGTTATGTGCCACCAAGTGCGAATATGTCTTCGGGATCCGAATACCTTACTCGGCTCTTACTCGCACCTAACGGCTGTCAGGAAACCAAGATGGCCGAAGGGGATTTCGGGGTCCAAATACCTATTCGGTCGCCAATGCGTATAGCGGCCAACGAATGAAGGGTTCGTCCGAGGGGGTTTTCGGAGTCCGGATACATATTCGGTACTTCGATGTGCAAAATGCATCATGAATGACCGAGACAGTCGAAGTGGTGTTCGGAGTCCGGATACCTGATCGGGACTTCGATACGCATAAAGGCTCGTATTCGACCGAGAAAGCCGAAAGGGTTTTTGGAGTCCGAATACCTATTCGGTCCTTCAATGCACATAACGCCTCACGAATGAGTAAATATGCTTAGGATCAGGTTAGGTAGAGGTCCCATAATGGTCCATGAAATGTATACGGCCTTGTATAAATAGGGCCCCTAAGTGTAATAAGAGGGGGA
Source organism: Panicum virgatum (assembly GCF_016808335.1). Classification (NCBI taxonomy): domain Eukaryota; kingdom Viridiplantae; phylum Streptophyta; class Magnoliopsida; order Poales; family Poaceae; genus Panicum; species Panicum virgatum. The sequence goes on from NW_024376274.1 coordinate 20,607, forward strand.
TGGAATGAAATGGAATATACTTGAGGCTCCAACTTTACCTCTGCACATCTCGGTACTTCTATCATTCTATCCTCGGTGCTTTCGGGCCTCGCCGAAAGCATCATCGTTCTCCGTCTCGACTCCAGAGATATTCAGCCGGTAGCTGAATTCAACACTCTCTGCCTGAATTTTCGGGTTCAGGTAATCCCGAACTACTTGATCTTGCCTCAATCAATGAAACATATCACTAGATGTAAGAAAAAATAAGGGCAAGTAAATTATTAAAATTGAACATACTTCTATATAACTATATGTAGACATACATGACACATCAAACATTACAACTTAGTGCTTATACAAAGTTTACATGAATAAATAATATGCAATATACATCACAAATGTTAAAATAGTCATTGAATTTTGAAAATTCAGGTAGTTCGGGTACCGGGGCTCATTACCTGAATTACCCAAACTAAAATCGGGCTTTCACATCTACTATCCGAAATGTTAATTTGGTAGTTCGGGTTTGGGTCCGGGTTAGGATAATTCGGGCTCGGGTAGAGGGTATCGGGTTTTTTTACCACCCCTAACGGTATGGACCTATATGATACACTTTAAAAGGGCTATTTTCAAAGTTGATGGACATAAATGACACCCAAGAAAAATTAAGGGACCTCCCGTGCATTTATCTCTTTCAATATTTAATAGTAAAAGCAGGATAATTTGTTGAAAAAAGGTGGAAAGACATAAAAAATAATGGATACATGCAGTTTTTTCTCTTTAGATTTTATCTCAGGAGGACTTAGCATGTCGCATACACCAATTGCAAACTGAGATCAATGCCGCCTATGGTAGACAGATGTCACCTTGAGCAGAGTACAAGAATAATAAAATGATGGGCAGTTGAACTTTAGCAGGGTAGGGTTTCAAATTCAGGAGTGACCGGTGACTCATGATTTGTTTGAACTTACCAAGAGGAAAAGACCCAAGCACTGTACCGAAAGTTCTGAATTCTAAACTAGCAAAGGAAGCATAGTTAGAGAGAAACTGGGTCTATGCCCCTGTATTGCCACGTTTTTCTCTTAGAGGCTGTTTGTTTCACTGGAATTGAAAGTCATTCTATGAATGTGATTCCATTTCACATTCTACCTTGGAAATAAATCATCTGGAAAATGATTCAATTCTTTTTTTCTGTTTGGCTGTTCACAGAATTTATTTCTTGGAATCAAATTCTAATTGCTGTTTGGATACGTAAAACATCAACTTCTACGATTCTGTTGCTGCTACCTTCTCTACGATTCTATTGCTGCTGGCCTCTCTCTCTTCTCTCCTATCTCTCTTCTTTCTCTCTCCTCGCTCTCCTCTCTTCTCTCTCTTCTCTCTCTCCTCTCTCTAGCTTATCAGTACACAAACAGCACACACACTCTCTCTCTCTAGCTAATCAGTACACAAACAGCAGTTCATAGCTTATCAGTACACAAACAGCACTCTCTCTCTCTCTCTCTCTCTCTCTCTCTAGCTAATCAGTACACAAACAGCAGTTCATAGCTTATCAGTACACAAACAGCAGTTCATAATGCATAAGACACAAGATACTGGTACAGATAGCAAGACACAAGATACTGGTACAGATAGCATAACTAAATGGAGAAACAACAATGACAATGACAATGACAATCGCAACAGCTTATCAGTACACAAACAGCAGTGAACAAAGCAGTTTACAATGCATAAGACACAAGATGGACCGGTACAGATAGGCACCACTTGACATGAGTTTAGAAAGAAAAAAAGTGACAGCCACCATAAAAACTGGAGTTTCATCATCCAAAAGCAAGACTTATTTTTTCAGCATAGTAATTCAGTATCCATCTCTCACATCTTCAGTAGAGATATATTCCTCACTTCTTGAGTTGTTTTAAGAGACATTTCTTCCTCCTCTCCATTGGTAGGGCCAGCAGACTCTCGTACTGGCGTTCATCAGCTGTTAAAATATCAAACAAATCTAGCTCAGTGTCTTCATCCAATCCTTCTATCTTTTTCAATGTTCCAAGAATTTCTTTGGAGGTAGAGCGTTTCGGTGCCTCATCCTTAAGCGCTTCTGTGAACTTATCAAACTTTTCTGCCATCATGGAAGTAAAGGAGTCACCAGACCGCTGCCTTTTCAGACTTGCTGAGGTTGAAGATGAAGTAGGCTCTTTAATGCTAATCTCTTCCTTTTCCATTTCCTTTGAGCTATCTCCCGCTGTCCTTGCTGCCTCACCGGTTGCATGATCTTTACCAAACACCAAGCTAATTGAGTCCCAAAACAAGATAGTCTTGTACCTATACCCGTTTGCCTCCTTATTTTTCTGCAAGAATGATATGAATCAGCTCCTTATTTAACAAATCTAGGAAAAAAACAGCAACATGGAAATATAATTGTGCTATGGAAACTACTAATTCAGAATCAAACAGCTTTCAGGAATCATTTTATGACAGTACCAACTTGAGAGTATTCACAATTGGTAAAAAGGGCACTCACGGTATGACCAGCCCAAACATCAATTCAATCTAACATGAGCACAACATATCAATTGGATAAAAGGTCTAGGATATAAAATCATTTATCTAGGATTGCAAATAAGCCAACCAACAGCAACACGCCACATTAGTGGACAGGGTGTTGCTGCTGTGGCATAATACTGGTGCCCACAACCAGTGGTGACAGAAAATTCAATACTCCATCAAATATTCAGGCCTTATATGCTATTCTCTGTGGACGACATCTAAAAGCAGTAAGCACATTATGGATAAAGTAGTACATCACCATCATGACAGATGTTAAATGTAGACACAAGGACAAGTCAAATTTAGAAACAAACAGGAGGTACCAGAATTGGGCAGAAGACAGAAATCCATTGGAAAAGAAATGTGTTAATGCAAGTAGCTATTTACCTCGACGTAGGCTTCCCAAACTGCATCACACTATCAACAGATATTCTATTTTTGAGTCCCAACCAAATCCACTAGACCCAAGCATACCATTGATAACATTGCAATGTTTGTCAAATGCCTTGTTCCTCACCAAGATGTTGTCTTTTGTGATATCCACCCCACACTTCTCATGGACATTTTTTATAGCAGCTGTGTAGACATGAGATTTCCAACCATTTTGACATTTTTCTCCCTTGTTACAGTACTCCACCAGAGTCTCAAGCAGTGCCTTATCCATGTCATCGTTCCAAGCAACATATCCCCTCCCTGACTTCTTATTTTTCTCCATATTCTACAGCAAAGATTCAAAGTTAAGAACATATAGTTTAAACACATGTAGTCATACATCAATATACATAAAAAACACAAAAATAATTAATCATACATTTGAAGTAAACTTAATGACCACGTCTAGCTTGGTAATCAACAAACATCTGGTTAGCCATGGTGTCCCTAAACTCTGTCCACTCATTCGTTGATTGAACATGTGTAATCATACTCATTTCACTTTGAGCTTCACCAGATTCAGCAGATATCGCTTCATCAACTTGGTGTATGAGTAAACCATCCATGTCTCTTTGTCTACCAATTAGAAAATTGTGTAATATGCAGCAAGCATGAATGATCCTGATCTGCATTAATTTTTTATAGATAAGTTTGCATGCTTACCTAAACTCAAAATTGAAGTTTTTGGCTAGACTACTAACTATAATATACCTGATTTGGTAGTTCAAAGTATGAGTGACTTCTCAATATAGCCCACCTCATCTTCAACAGCCCAAATGTCCTCTCTATCACATTTCTAGCAGATGAATGACGCAAGTTGAAAAGTTCTTTTGCCGTGGATGGGTTGTGTCCTTGAGCAGCCCACTCGTTCAAATGATAACAAGTGGATCTATATGGAGCAAGAAATCCTGGTCCATTGGTGTACCCAGCATCTACTAGATAGTATTTACCATTTGGAACAGTAAATGCGTCGTCACGGGACATTGCATCACGTAGTACACGTGAATCCGATGCCGATCCTTCCCATCCCGCTAAAACATACACGAACTTCATGTGCCGATCGCAGACTCCTAGAACATTTGTGGTAATCTGCTGCTTCCTATTCCTTTATCTCCCTTGGTCAGCTAAAGGGACCAATACATCAATATGTGTGCCATCTAAGGCACCAAGGCAATCTTGAAACCATTTCCACTTGTAATCCTCGGGCTCTACAACTGACGGATCTGGAAGCTTAATAAATTCATGGCATAGTGATAGAACCCCTTGCAATACCTCATTGAAGTGGCAACTGATTGGCTCGAGACACCACCCATATCTGCTACGAATGATCCTCATCTTTATTCCATGGCCCACTATAAGCAAAAACATTGCAACTTTTTCTTCTACCGACACATTTAATGTGTCAGACATGGCACACCTCTCACGTAGGACTGCGCATAGGTCAAAAAATGACCTTTTAGTTAGGCGCAAACTGTCATAGCAATATACGTCTGAGCCCTGGTAAAGATTCCTAAGCATTTGTTTACGTCTTGCAACATCTCGCTCTGCCACTTCACTAGGATCAATGATATGTTTAGGTATTGTTCAATGATACCAATCTGCAATCATCCCCATGACGGCACCAACAAATAAAACAGCTAATCTCTTTCTCTTCTTCCTACGCTTCTCCCTGATCTGTGCCCTACTCATGCTAACCAATTCTACATTGTTCTCGGGCATCTGCACCGCATATATTAAATATAAAATTTATTAAACAGCATACATATCAAACAAATTTCATTTGTAGTACATATTTCATAGAACATACCATGGCAGCATACATTGATGTATTAAATAATATACAAACTGAGCACTAAGATTTATGAACAGTGACTAACTCATATTATTTTGCTAATGCACTAACACTTCTGATTTAAGCAGGAAACAGTCACAAGCATCCAATGGAAAAGGCCATCAGTTCAATGCAGACTATTCACTATTCAGCTAAGTCCACACAATTGCAAGGACACAACATAGTAGGACCTCATTTTGAATCTCTGCACCTAAACAACACCTTAGGTCCCAAAATCAAGATAGTTTCAGAATGGAGTGAACCAAACACTGCTGAATTAACTACTGGTATTTTAAGTGCAAGAAAAAACAGAGGAATATGGGCAACTATTGAAGAACCATAGCAGTTTATGAATACTAGTATAAATCAGAGCTCATGGGTACGGGATATACAAGCATGAGAATATTTATGATAAATTTTATCACCTTAGCAGATTTGTCCAATGAGCCTGTAATGAAATTCGATCAATCCGATGATTTCGACAGTGATGAAATCTTCTTCTGATATCCAAATTCCTTATCCGACTCTTTCAGCAGTTTTCTAGTCTAAATAAAATTCAAAAACATCCCATGAATGATTAGGACAAAAGAATAAACAAGTTTAGAAATAATCGACACGCAACCAACGAGTACCAGAGTGCAGAGTCCACAATGCTCACCTCGCTGGGAAATCCCCCGATTCAGCTCAGATCTGACCTCAACCGGGGAAGCCACCCCACGCGTCGTGCGTGCGTCCCCCACAGCCCGCGTGGAGATGGAGATCTCTGTCCTCCCTCCTGGCCGTGGCGGCGGCGGTGGCTGCGGAGGTGGCCGGCCTTGGAACCGACGGAGCGGAGGTCGCCGGACTAGAGACGGACAGCGGAGGTCGCTCTCCTGGGAATGGACGGAGCAGAGGTCGCCGGAGGTCGCAAGCAACGGAGAGGACGGAACGGAGGTCGCTGCGAGGCCACTCAGCGGAGGTCTTCAGCCATGGAGAGAAGCGGAGGTCGAAGATCGACGTGGAGGAGGACGTCTTGTCTAGATCCGGTCATTGTTGGAGCACAGGATGGAGGGCGTGGTGCTAGAAAACCCTAGCCGCCATGGCGTCGGGTGCCAAGGGTCGGGAACGAGGAGGGGAGTCGCGAGGGAGACGAGAATCGCTTTCTCGTTCTGAGCCCGTGAATCTGTCGTAGCTTTGGTTTCTAGGCCTGGAAACATCCGGAATGTGGCTTTCTGATTCCGGTGGAGAGACAAACAGGCTAGGCCTGGAAATATCTGGTCGGTCTTGCGCTGTCTGGCCTGGCTCAAGTTCTCTAATTATCTCTTCCCAATGTGGATTACAAGTCACAGTGAGAAAGAAATTTGGTTTTCCATACTTTTGCACCAAGGCCATGGCATCCATGTATCGTCGTTTCATATCCCTTCCTTAGCTGCAGCAGCTTCACCTTTTTCTGCAGGTTCAAGTGGTCTGCTAAGGTTGGAACTTGTCCATTACACCATCATTGGGGATTGCAAATCCACAAGTGAACTATTTTTCTAATGGGTAGCACAATGAATAACAATCCAGGTGCATTGTAATACAATTCTAATCTTTAAATTTCAAACGGATGAGAAAGTGTTTCTGAAAGTGAACTGGCTAGGTACTGGTAATTCAATGGCGCAATTTTCAGTTAATCATGAGGTGAGATTAGATGTAGGTGAATCTCAAACTGCACTAAATAAACGCAATGCCATTAATCATAACCTGCAGATAACTACTATACTGCCAATCTAATGGTGCAGGGTAACCTTACAGTTGACGTTTTATTCTAATCCTTTGAAACAGCATGCTTTCCCATTTTATTCAACTATGCATGATTATCCACAGATATTATCCCATGGAAACAGGACACATGGTTGCAGGACATGTCAGGACACTCCGTTGAAGTATTATTGCCCAAAATCAACCAATCAGATTACTTTAATGTAATTAGTTTAAAGCTCTTGTCACAGAACTAAGCAATGTACTACAGGTTCAGTTCAATTCTATGGATATTCAGGTTTATATCACTTTTGAACTAAAAGGAAATCCAAGAATGTAAGGACCACAATTGCAATTTCACATTGTCAGACAGCTAACAGGAACAATAGAAGACATAGCAATGCATTATTAACTAATAAATTCATGGCAATGCATCATTTAATAACCAAAGCCTAGGAAAGGATGGCACAGGTAGGAAGGCTTACCGCTTCTTATCTTTTCAAAAGCAGCAATCAGTGGCAACAGCAAATAGTTGAATTCAGCAACACCTAACAATCAAGCAAAAATGTGTGAGGTTCATATATGTAAATGATATGCAACAAGAATCACATAAAATAGATTGCTCATCAACAATCATATAAAATAGATTGCTCGAACAGATACATTACCACCATAAACTTCCTATTTTAACCCCCCCCCCCCCCACCCCCCCCCCCCACCCCCCCAAAAAAAAACAAAAGCATAGACGACACTCAGTGTTAGTACCAGTCAGAACTACCTATCAGCAAGTGCAGCTGTTAGCCCCAGTCCAACACAATCATTAATCCACACAAGGGAATTCTAGCACATGGGTTTGCTGCAGGACACCACCAGTTAACTCTGCTATTAACCACCACCCATCAATCTTTGGTATTACACTGTTTTTGAAGAGATCTTGTCTGGTTAGCACAAGGATCTGGGCGTTCAACTAAATAGCCACAATCATGTTTCCTCATCTATAGGTACAATAGCCATGTCCAGGTTCATGAAACAGTGAGAGGAACTGGTAAAGGAACTGGCAATGGCCATGATAATTGGAGATAACCATCTAATGTCTAGCAAGGCCCACAGCTGTGCATTCATGTGCGCTTAGACGGTTTGAAAAATCAATGGCACACAAGCTATTCAGCAACTAAAGCATGGATTTGTGAACCAAAGTAAGCATGAATCAGCAATGAAGTAGAGAAATCATGAGAAAAAAAAGGAATGCGATACTACAATTAGACTTAGATCTGGTATGCAAGGAAGCAAAATACAAAGTTTGAAGTAAACATGGAACTCAGCCACATACATAAGCAATCTTAGAAGGAAATTGTATGAAGTACCCAGAAATACGAAGTACAGGAAGAATTAGGAGAATTACCAGCAGGGAGTTTCAGTCAGTGGTTGTCTTGATGATCCCCAAGTGAAGAATTATGGAAAAAGTTCAAAAAGAAAGGGAAACTAAAAAGAACACTAACTTCTAAATAGGTACTCCAGCTACATGGTTAACTTTCCAACCCATTCATCGACCATTCCATAGTCAATGCTGAGCTCCCTCAATGGTGGAATGTTCTCCATTGCAAAGATCATGAGGTGTGGGTAAGATGCATTGTAATGATCAAACAGCACAAACTGGACAAACACGTTTGGACTGCAACTGTGGCTGAAATAACATGCCACATTCCTTGCCCTTGATACGTCAATTGCAAAGTTTAACTCAGGAATAGCAGGATGGTCTGCACAGACCTAGAGCAAACCCCTAATGCTCCCAACCACACATCACGTAAACATTACGATTCACTCAACAGTCAACACATAATCATATTGTCATAGATCATTCAACACAAATGAGTCGACCGAGCACAACACAATCAAGCAATACCCACCATGAGAGTCTGACAGTGAATTGAGTGGAGAACCGAGGGAAGATGGGTCGTACTCACTTGTATGACCTCAACGCAGCAAACATCCAAGGCTTCCAGCCAGCCTCCCGGTGTGTACGAAGCACAACACTATCGATCAATATCCACCATCAGCAATGTTAGGCTAGGCGCTAGGCGGATTCTAGGCGGTGACCCACCGCCTAGAGCCTAGGCGGGATTAAGCGGGATTAGGCGTTTCAAGGCGTTTTCCTAGGCGGTACAATATACTACGTATACTTCACCATATACTCTAAAAAGAAAAGGAAAAATGAGGAACTAGTGAGCCTTGAATTGAAAAGAAAGGCCCAAAGCAGCCCACCAAACCAGCCCAACCCGAATCTCAACCCCACTCCCACCTTATCCATTCGATTCCATCACCTCTGCCTCCAACCCGCCGCCGCCTCTGCCCAGTCCGCCCGCCTGCCCGCCTGCGACACGCAGGCCGCTGTTCCTCCTCCTCCTCCTCCGCGCCCGCCCCTGCCTCCTCCTCCTTCGCCGCGCGCACGCCCCTACCACCTCCTCCGCCGCGTGCACGCCCCTACCTCCTCCTCTGCCGCCGCCCGTCCCCTGCTTCCTCCCCCGCCGGCGCCGACGAGCTGGCGCCGCCTAGGGGTCCGCCTACCCCCTAGGCGAGGCGGTACCCTGCCGCCTAGCGCATAAGCGCGCCTAGGCGAGCGCGGAATAGCGCCTTGTGGAACATTGACCATCAGAGAGGAATCCAGTGGAGAACCGAGATACCCTTGCCTCCTCCTCCGCCGCCGCCGCTCTCTGCTCTGCCTCATCCCCGGGTCGCCGGATCTGCCTCGTCCCCGGCCCCTACCACCTCCCCCGCCGGCGCCGATGAGCTAGCGCCGCCTAGGGGTCCGCCTACCCCCTAGGCGAGGCGGTACCCCACCGCCTAGCGCATAAGCGCGCCTAGGCGAGCGCGGAATAGCGCCTTGTGGAACATTGACCATCAGAGAGGAATCCAGTGGAGAACCGAGATAGAAACAGAGAGGAATGGGTATGACCTGAACGTAGCAAACATCCAAGGCTGCCGGCCACCCTCCCGCCGTGTAAGAAGCACAACCCTATCGATCAATATCCAGCATGAGAGAGGAATCCAGTGGAGAACAGAGAGATAAACAGAGTACAGTGGAGAACCGAGAGAGGAATGGAGCCGTACCTTTGGTGTGTGCAAGGGGAATAGCAGCTAGCAAGTCCAGGCACTGCTTTTGTAGGCGCGAGAATCTCCAACTCGCTTCCTTCTTCGTGGTTCCTGGAGCGGTTGCTTGACGGCCGTCAACACGGTTGCCAAGAACGTGGCACCTTCATGCGCGCGTGGAGGCGACCCGACCCAGCTTGGCGTAGAGGCGCGCCAACGGCCCGGCATGGAGGACATGCGGAGGTGGCCCAACGCAGCGTTGGATCCAGGCCGGCGTAGAGGCGCACCGGCGTGGCGGCGGCCCGGCCTGGAGGCGCATCTGACGGCCGGCGTGCATGTGGCCCAGGGCGGCGTGTACCGGCATGGCGGCGGCTCGGCCTGGAGACGGATCTGGGCGACCGGCGTGACGGCGACCCGCGTGATGGCGACCGGCGTCCCGACGACCCGCCTGACGGCGACCATGGATCCAGTCCGGGGGTGGCGCGGCGGCGGAAGAGCGGGACGGGGTCGGCCGAGGCGGGCTCCGACGGAGGATGGGACGGATCTGGGTGACCGGCGTGACGGCGACCGTGGGTCCAGTCCGGGGGTGGCGCGGCGGCGGAAGAGCGGGATAGGGTCAGCCGAGGCGGGCTCCGACGGAGGTTGGGGTGCGGCGGCGGCGGAGGCGAAGCGAGGGTCTCGGGTCGGCAGCGGGTGGAGCTGGGGAGGGTGTATGGGCCGGCCCATGCACATGCTGAGCGCGGGGTGAGGACGGCCCACGCGGGGGAGGGCGCGTGGGGCGTCTTTTTTATTTTTATATTTTTTGAAAATATTTTTTATAAAAATATATTTTCAATTTCACAATTTACAGTTTTGTACCCCTACCGCCCGCCAGGAGGCGGCAGGGGGCCTGCCGCCCGCAGGATGGCGGCAAGGACTTATATGTAAATAAAAAAAATATTTTCGCGGAGGCCCTTGGCGGGAGCCTGCCGCCCCCCGCCGCAAATAAATTTTTTTTTATTTACATATAAGTACCTGCCACCCTCCTGCCGGGCGGCAGGCCCCCTGCCGCCCCCTGGCGGGCGGTAGGGGGTACAAAACTGTAAAACCTAAAACCAAAAATATATTTCTGTAAATTTTTTTTGAAAAATACAAAAATAAAAAAGACGCGGCGCGTGGGTGGGGGTTTTTCATTTTTATATTTAAAAAATCCGAAATTTCAAAAATATACTACGGAGTAAAACATTTTCAAAAATATACACCTACCACCAATTCACCGAACGGTAGGGTGCCTACCGCACCCCCAAGTGCGGTAGGGACCTAAATGTAAAATAAACATAGTTTTATTTGCAACGAAGTCCTTACGCGGGGAGCCGTACGTGGGCCGGGCGGTAGGTGACCCACCGCACCTGGGCCGAGCGGTAGGTGACCCACTGCACCTGGGCCGAGCAGTAGGTACCTACCGCACTCCGGAGGAGCGATAAGTACTTTACCGCTCTCTGGCCTAGCGGTAGGATCCTGCCCCTTCCAAATTTCAGCCCTCCCACCTCATTATCTCCGGTTCCTTTCCAGTGAGTTTATGTCCCAGGCTGCAGATGTGGTGGAAGCGGCATATTACTAGAGAAAGGCTGAGGAGGGAAAAGCAGGACAATCAAGCAAATCTGTACGATAACTCATAAAGTAAACTCATATTAGACATACAATCCGAAGTTCTTAACCACCCTTTACAGCGCGTGTCTTCTTCTTCTTCCTCTGCGCGTTGACATGGTCAACGGAGTAGGTGTGACGCTCCGGAGACCTAGCAACTCTGCTGGGGCGACTGGTGGCCTCAGGCGTCTGCTGGACGTAGGGTGGATCCTGCGTCCATGGAGGTGGTGCACCTCCCATCTGCGACTGGCCGATGACGTCGTGCGGTGCGGTCGTGGCGTCCAAGTCTTCCATTGTGAATATAAGGTCATCGCTGACATGCGTGTCAACCCAAGCTGGGAAAAGGAGAAAGACACGTGAAGATATGTTCGAAAGCATTATTGTAAGCGGATATATTATTTTCATTGTACCTAGACGTAGAGATCTAGAAGCACCTACATCCGTAGGTGTGGCAGAGGAAGGGCCCGTCTCCGTCGGGTGCTAATATCCTGCATCGAAAACTCATGCTAAGGTGCATTCATTATAAAATCATACGATACAAGTGAATATGAAAGGTGAACCATGAACCTTACCGGTGTATGTCGGTGTGTGCTGCGGTGGTTGCATGGGCACGAATGGCCTGGGTGTGTGCATTCCTGGAAATGGATACGGCTGCTGCATCCAAGAACCATAACCAGGTACGAACTGTGCTGGGTGGCCATGAAAGACGCCTCGGTGTGTGGCCCCGTTGGCGGGACGACATGCTGTGCAGCGTCGTCCCAGGGGTCGACCCAAGACCTTAGCTTAATGACCCAGGAGGCCGAGTAGGGCACCCCCAACTTGTTCAACCTGCAATGCATGTACAGATATTAGCATTTAGCAATGACTTTACAATAATGCAATATTAAAATTTCTTACCTATGGTCGTTCCGTGATACTCGATCAAACGAACGGGCCACTGGATATGGCTAATGTTGACCAAACTATCTCATGACTCTATCTGGCATATGTGGCTCAACAGCCACATCGTAGACCAAGACAGCAGTAGTCAGCCATAAATCTTGGCTCGCGGTGCAGAGTGGAGTCAAACCTTGTGGTGCATGGAAGCCGACAAGAGGATCTAGGTACGACTCCCATAGCACGTCATCTGGTGATAGGCAATCCATCAAGCGTCGGAACTCCGGGATTGCTCGTCGCACTTGGCCGGTTGCCCAGGGTGGCTGCAGGATAAGTCAAAACGTAAGTACGGTTCGCATTGTAAGAAAAATTGGCAAACCATGTATAAATATATAATTCATAACTCTAAGCTGTGTACCTCTCGAGAGTACTAGAGACTCCCCATAGTAGGCCCCTCCGCCAAGAGGTCACTGTACATGTCCGGACCGTACGGTGACTGGTCTACGATAGGCCGCCCGATGGCGATCCTCTCATACGACCACAGCTGCAGAAGGAGCGGGCAGCCCGTGAGGACTGCATTTTCTTCACTCTTCTGGCATGCGTCACAAAGGCCACAATATGTGGCCGCAAGCACTGCTGAACCCCAAGAGTACACCGGCACCTCCCCCTGAGCCGCGTCTGAGATCTCCTGTGCGTAGACACCGAGAACCTTATCGACGCTCGCCCCATGTGTGTTGTTGAACATGGTCGTGCCAAATAGCCATAGCAGGTACACCTCAAACGACCTGTCCACACTATACTCATCAGCATCCTGAGCTAGGTACATCGACTGCACATGGTTTGTAAGTCCATTAGTCTAAGAAGTCTGGAGAGCGTGAACTATTTTTGACAAGGATACATAACATTACGTACCTGAAACTAGAGAAACCAAGACTTCGACGGACCATACGCTCTAGCTGGGTGCGCGTTGACCTCGCCTAAGCCATCCATACGCTGCACGTTCTGAAACCGACCCTCTAGCTCGTCCTTCCAGGTGGAGGGTACCACACGGGGTCCGACTGCCTGCCCGGCGATCGGGATTCCAAGCAAGTAGGCCACGTCCTGTAAGGTAGGTGCCATCTCCCTGCACGGGAAGTGGAAAGTGTGCGTCTCAAGCCTCCATCTCTCAACGAGAGCTGTCAGGAGGGACCAGTCGAGCTGCACAATCCGACTCTCCAGAAGACAGCCCCAAGTGAGGAGGCCTGCCTCCATCAACCTGTTCAAAATGTTTGTTAGCTTATCATTCAGTACTGTAATAAATGCAATGAAGCAAAGAAATTAAAGTAATACCTGCCAGCCCCACGATCATCCACAGGGAGCACCTCCGCCGGTGGACGACACCGTAAGGCAAGTGGCTGCTGGTGCAGTACCGCAAGACGGAAGGCCCGATGCTCCGAGTCAATAGTCGTGTCTAGTAGAACGGGCGTCGGAGGGTACCGTTCCGCCATATCTGGAAAATGGACTGAAAACAATGTAAGTAGCGTAAGATTCATAAATCAATTAAAGCACTTAATATTAAAGTACATAACAATAAAGAACATAATATTAAATTACATAATATTAAAGTACATGACAAAAAAGAACATAATATTAAATTACATAATATTATAGTACATAATATTACATTGTACCGACACATCAATTAAAGCACATAAAATTAAAGTACACAACAATGACAGTACAGAAATAGATACATTATTCTCCAAACTAATAACTAAAAGCACATTGATCCTATCAGTAGGGTCGCCTGAAATCTGGTGGTGCTCCATCATTAGGGTTGCTTGATGGTCCAGTCTCAGTTTTGTCTGCTATTGCATTTAGAGGACACTTCTTGTAATTGTGGCCAAACTCTCCACATTGGTTTCATCGCTTTGGTGTCTTCCCCGCCTCGGACTCATCCAAACTGTTCCGAATCCGACGCGTCTGGCGACGCCCTTTTCCTCTCTTAGCACCTTCATCTGGTATGTACATTTTTGGGTGCCTATCCTCGATGAAAGGTCCCAAAATTCCTACGGAGTATACCTCATGTGACCAAGTAAGCACTGCTGCATCCTTTGTGAAGTACGGAGAAACAAATGCGCTTGGTTCAAGACCAGCCACCGAGCACGAAGCAATAAGGTGCGAGCATGGAACATGCAACAGTGATGGTTTTTTGCAAGAGCAAAATACTTGGCCGTTATGCTGAATCAATAATTCTTGTTGCGCTCGCTGACTAAGTACTCCAGCCCTAGCTCAGTCTGAGCAGCAAATCACAAACCGTAGCTCCCTTGTCCCCATTGTTTTGACACTATGTGTATGTGCCTTCTCTACTTTCTCTGCCATGTGTTCTATGATCCTAGAGCAGAACTCAACACCAGGGACATTCATATGGACAGTTGCAGCCATGTACCGCTCCCTGATGTACCTTGCACAACCATACAGGATGAACTCAACTATGCCCACTAGCGGGAGGCGACGTGCATTACGCATGACCATGTTGTAACACTCTGCATGGTTCATAGTCTTGATGTCGTACCGACAACCATCTGTATCATACAAAAACGACCACTTCTCATTCGGTGCATCTCTGATCCAATGAGAGAATGGTCTTCTAGAGACTTCCTCTTGCGATTGCCTCCTACTTGAAGTAGAGGCCCGTGCCTCTTCACTCTTAGCGGTCATCTCATCAAGCATCTTCCAGATAGCATTGAACTTTCTTTGTTGGTTCTGAACGCAAAGCCTCTTGAACAGGTTAATCAGGTCCTGGTTCTTGAATCGTTCATAGAAGTTTGCACCCATATGCCGTATGCACCACCTATTTCTGACATCAGGCCATATGGCAGGGCCTCTATTGCTGCCCTTTTGCATCCCCTCTATTGCTGCTAGCAAACCTGAATGCCTATCACTGATTAGGCAAACACCAGGACGTTCAGCGACCACATGCCACTTCACCCTTTCAAGGAACCAATACCAACTCTCTGTGTTCTCGCTCTCAACAAAAGCAAATGTGATTGGAATGATCTGATTGTTACAATCTACACCTATTGCTGTAAGTATGGTGCCTTTGTATTTTCCAGTCAAGAAAGTGCCGTCAATGCAGAGCACAGGGGGGCAATACTGAAATGCCTTCACACAAGCACCAAGACAAAAAAATGCTCACTGCAGAATGCTAGGCCCAGCTCTGAAGCTCGGGAGGTGGTAGGTATCATATGCGCTGCCATGATTCCTGGCAACAATTTTGGACAACATGTTAGGCAGATTATCATACGATGCTTCGAATGTGCCAAACCTCATCTCGAACACCTTTTGCTTCGCTCTCCATGCCTTGACATAGCTGATTGTGTAATGGAATGTTTGTTCAATATGTCTGATGATTAGCCTTGGCTCGTAGTCCATCTTATCAATAATTAAACCATACATATGTCTGGCAATGAATGAAGATGTTATATTGTGGTGTGTTTGCTCAACACCTGCCGCATAACAACTATGCTCTGTAACAATCGAGCACTCCCAATGAGTCTTCCATATTCCCTTGTATGCATGTACTCGCCATGTGCAATCATCTTTGACGCACTTGACATCATATTCTTTGCTGCCAGACTTGACAACTCTGAATTCCTTCCTTAGAGACACAGACCACCGCTTCACAGCCTCCTTAACTTCATCAATGGATTTGTATTTTGCCCCCAGCGCTACTTCATTCGCTTGATACTCCCAGTCCTCATGCTTGCCATCTTGAATCACAGGATTGCCAAAACCACATTCCTTCCACTTAGCTAGCACTGTGTAACCCTCATCATCTGAATAGTCCTCGACTTCATCCATCTCGAGTGCCCCCCGGTCTTCTTCCTCCATCCGTTCAACGATTCTAGGTATCCTCTCACCTTCATCGGCCACACCTTCTGGTTCTGCTTGAGTGCCATGCCCAACTGGTTTATCATCCTCTTCTACCTCTTCTGCCTCTGCTTCTTCTTCATTCACTGGAGCACTTAGCTAGATACCAACCACAATCCAAAGCCGCCTGCATATACGTCTTCCAATCTTCGGTGTTTGGTATCAGCATTAATTCCCACTGGTCTCCTTCTACACCCCAATTGGTCATAGTTTGCACGGTCAACACTTATGTCTCTGGGTTAACATTTAATCCACGCTCCAGCTAGTTATGTATTGATGCAAAGCTCCTCTCTAGGGGTCTATTTATGGCTTTGATGGTGGACTTCAATGATGACAGTTAACACCATATTCATCATGAATAACATGATTGTAGTCACCCATATAAATTTGGAACCGCAGCCTGTTGGACATATCTGTACAGGTACGGAGAAGTCATCAATCATACTTATTCGAACTAATAATGGAAAACTCTCTACCGCACTTTATCTAAGGTGCAGTATAGATCCTACTTTACTACCTAGGCAAACTAAGAGCGTACATCATAAACAAAAAAGACTAAGCACTAATCACTAATCATACATGACTAATCACTAATTACATATTCACTAATCACTAAATCACTAATTACTACTAATCACTAAATCAGTACTAATCACTAAATCACTATTAATCACTAATTACTACTAATCCCTAAATCACTACTAATCACTAAATCACTACTACTCACTAAATCACTAAGTACTACTAATCACTAAATTAATACTAATCACTAAATCACTACTCATCAGTAATTACTACTAATCACTAAATCACTACTAATCACTAATCACTAAATCACTACTACTCAGTAAATCACTAATTACATAATAAATCTACATTTCTTTTATTACCTGCACGTCGACGTTCCGGCAGGGCTTCGCCGCCTTCCTCCTCCCTCACCCTCACCCCTCACTGGAAAGGAAGCGGAGAGAATGAGGTGGGAGGGCTGTATTTTGCCTTATATAAGAGAGTAGGAACCTACCGCTCAGTATGGTACCTACCGCTCCTCTGGATGGCGGTAGGGCACCCACCGCTCCTCTGGCTGGTAGATTCCCTACCGCTCGGCCCAAGTGCGGTAGGTTCCCGGCCCACCCACAGTCCCCGGCCCAAGGGCCTGCATGTAAGGAAAATTATGTTTTTCATACATACAGATCCCTACCACACTTCCTAAATACGGTAGGGACCCTACCGCTTCTCCACCGAGCGGTAGGGTTATATTTTTGAAAATTATTTGTTCCGTAGTATATTTTTGAAATTTCAGTTTTTTTAATATAAAAATGAAAAACCTACGGCGCGCGGGGGGTAAAGTGATGCACGAAACTCACACTTTAAAGGAGTAGAGATATTACATAAACATAAAAATATAATTTACATCACATGTCTTTTATATAGCAAAATTGATATTATAATAAAAACATTTACAATACATTGAGGCATAAAACATAATCTACAATATATGTCTTATTTCAATTAAAACTTTAAATAAACAAAAATAATACACCAAATTTAATATTTATATAATTTTTAAAATTAAATATATATATCATTTTTTATTGTCACGTGCACGTGCATTTTTACTGGTACTAAATAAACTCTCTGGTACGGTGTACCGTCGTCGGCCTCGTCTCGCCTCGCTCGCGCTGAACGTACGTGTACTTTTGGCTCGCTTGGTTAGTTTCGGTGCCTGTGGGCCCCAGCTGTCTGGTGTCATCGAAGCAAGATCACCCAGCAGCGTGCGTGGGAATGGAATTTGACACCTACCTAGCTCTGTCTTTCCAATGCATTTCATTTTAGCTAGCGTGCGTACGTGTCCATCTCATGCATTAATTCCTCACACACCAAATAAACCAGTTGGCAATTACGTACCACGTTCATTCTTGTTTAGTTTGAACGATGTTGATTAGTGCAATTTTATTTGAACTATGCAACGTATCGTACTGGTACATTTTTGTCCACAAATAAATCCCAGGCATGTTATTAAATAAAACATTGTGTGGAGTACAGTAGTCTTCTAGCAGTGGATTTATTGTGCCCGTACTTCAGTTTCTGTCGTTGTTGAGATCCACCAGCACGACTTCGTCCGCCCCGTACGCTACCCTCGCGCTCCTTCTCTCGAAAAACCGCTCCGCTCCCCTCCGACTCGCGAGAAACCGCCTCGCCCCCTCAACTCCGAAGAAACCACCCTGCCTCCTACCTCTCCGCCTCTGCCGCCAGTTGCGCAACGCCGCTTCCTGCCTCTCCTCACCACACCGCGCGCCACCGCCATCGCGCCCCGGTCACCCACGGCACGGCCCTCGCCTCTGCCCTGCATCCCGGCCAACGTCGCCGCCATGCCGCCTCTGCTCCACCACCCCGAGTCAGCGCCGCCTCCCTCGCCCTCGCGCTGGCGTAGCGCGCCGCCCCGCCTTTGTCTCGCTGTGTCCCAGACCCGCGGATCCAAGACTGCGCGATGTCGTGGCCGGCGGGGAGGAAGAGGCGGGGGAGACGGCTGGCGCAGGCGGGGGCAGAGGTGAGGCGGGACCGGCGCGGGCGGAGCACGAGGATGAGGACATCACCTCTTTTCCACCAGTGTGCCTTGCCGCCATGGACGGCAGAGCTCGAGCTCACCGCGCCGAGCACGGTGAGCATGACTCTGGCCCTCACCTGCCTCAACATGATGAGCACCATACTCGCCTCGCTTCTGCCATCAAAACACATAGGAAACCGACAACTATTATCCCTTCTCATTGCCATCCATACGCACCCCCGACGTCCCCGCCATGGAGCTCACGATGAGCTCCACACCGCCACCCCTTCTGTACTACTCCTGCCCAAATCGAGCACGCATCGGCCCCGCCACCTCCTTCACAACTCCCACACCATTTCTTGGAAGGTCTTCCCGCCCCCTCCACTCTTCCTACGGTTAGGGGGGCACATAGACAGGGGTGTCCGAGCCCTCAGTGGCTTCATTCTTTCTCATCAAACTGAACTGGGACAGCAGATTGAAAACTGATTTAGCCTAAGCGACAAAATACACATCACAGTAGAAGTGAAGAACATTTGAGTGCTCATATATATATGTTGGAAACAAACTACTGTAGTGTTCAGTCTAAATCTGTACAGACATTGTACCGAGTTTGGTCTTTCATCCTGGCTATGATGAGCGCTTGTCAACACTGAAGTCTTGCTGATGGACGAGCGAGCAGAAGCCCTCTCGAGTGGATTGAAAGGCGGCGCCAGAGTGGACTTGGCGTGAAAAAATCCCTGCCGAGTGGACTAGCAGGTGGCTTGGGCTGCGGTCCAAGTTAGGCTTGGCCCATAAGTGTGACCTTAGGTGCGGGATGGTGTAGTGAGTCATAAAATCACCACTTGAAGTGAAGCCCACAATCGTTTCCCGATTCGAGCATCAAAACCGGGGCCCAAGATCGTTTCCTGGTTCTATCGTCAAAACCATGGGCTGGTTGCCGGTATCCCAAAACCGGTGGTTACCCCTGAGGGATGAGCTACTGGACATGTGGAGGACATCCGGACGAGGCAGAGAAACCGAAGAGGCCTTGGACTCCATCATGGCCATTCATCTGAGTTATTGCGGTCTTTTCTAGCCTTTACAGGCATTGTAGTGTCAAGAGAATGTAATATAGGGGGTCAGATGCAAAATTGCCTTAGGGCATTAGGAGTGTAGTATAAATAAGAGGTGAGCTGCTCTTAGCCACCTCTCTTGGCTGGTTTAGTTGTTGCTTAGGGCCTCCAAACCCTAGGTTTTAGCAAGAGCTTCAAGATTAGAAGGCTTTGGAGTGATCTAGTCATAGGAAGTGGGTAGGAAGTGGGAGGCAGCTTGGAGATCGAGTTCCACCTTGCACTCAGACCTTGTGACCTGATTTGAAGTGAAGTAGAATGGAATTCGTGGCTAAGTCCACTACTAGAAAACGGGCCTTGGGCACCGGCTGAGAAGGGCTAAAGGCACCGGTTTCCCAACCGGTGCCCCGCAACCGCGACCAATGGCCTCGCCTTAAGACACCGGGTTTTTCAACCGGTGCCTTAGGCTTCCATTGGTACCAGTTGGAAAGACCAGCTGGTACCAAAGAGTCTGTCACGCTGACGTAAGGTGGCAGCCCCCTTTGGTACCGGTTGGTATTTCCAACCGGTACCAATGACCTTTTCCCTTTTTTTTCCCAAATCCAGTTTTGTTTGTTATATTTATTACTGTTTATTCTTTTATAATTGCTAAATGCACTCAAGCTCTACAGTACTATAAATTCATTGGTCGTTCGTGTTCATTTTCAGAGAATATTTGAAACTAACTAAAAGTGAAATGCGAGCATATAATTAAGCTAATTAGATGAACTAATATATTTACAAATTTACAAACATCAAGGCATAATATTTAAAAATATTTACAAATGTACAAGTCATGTTAGCAGTCCAACTACTAGTCCCCTCAGGAGGTCGATGGAAGTCCTGTATAGATGTGACCATCGTGGTAGAACTCGCCTCTAGGATCCAAGATCTCGTTCAAAATGAATCGGCGAGCTGCTCGCACACGGCGTTGATCCGATCAGTAGAGTAACATTCATCCCCCATTTGAGACATCTATCATTTAGGAAAAAAGGATTAACATCATGTGCGTTAGTACCATTATGAAAATATACTAGTGAATGGTTTGGACGTACTCTCGTTTCTTCATCAGTAGCCTTCCCGCATGGAGTCATGATGTGAAAGTAGTTGCATACGTAGTACCCGCACCAATCAGTTCCTTGTTGTTGTCTCGCACACTTAAGGAGAAACAAATAAATTACTCAATTTATAAAACAATTTGGGATTATATACTTAACTAGACAAATCTTTATGAATGAACATACCGGATAATCCATGTTAACGTTCAGTTCGGGCCTCCATTGACCACGTCCTTTGTTATTTTTCACAAATTTTTTCCAAACCCTGCGCTCAAAGTTAAGTTTGATATTCAGAAATTGTTATTAACAGAAAAAGGATTTGATTGTGCAAAATGAACTTACCTGTTCAAGGGGTCTATGATATGTTGGATTGCGGACTTTGGATTTCTCATTGAGTCAAAGACTATAAGATTGCCGGTCTCTACGGAAAGTATGAGTAAAATCCAATGATAACTGCAGATATAGATAGGATATATACATAAATGTATTAGACAACTTAGTATTTATTTAGTAATATAACAGAGGATTGAGTCGACCAAGGCTTATCCAAAGTTGTATGGTATGAATATATAGGATTTGTAATTTTGCCTAGTCAATGAATCGTACATGTTTTGGCACGTTTCCTTGTAACTTTCGTTGATCAATTTCTGGTTGACTAGCAAAGGAGACATGAAGCCGATCTGATGGTGCCATCCATGTTTTCGGCTTCTTTGGATCTCCTGTCTAAACGATGCAATAGAAATTTTATAATGCACACATATAATTATGTTCTTGTTAACAAAAAGTATTAATGTAGAGGTAAGTGATACTTACAAAACCCAAATGGTGATGATAGAGGCGTCGAGGGCTTGTCAATGGTAAATGTGATATAAATTTTGGAAGTACACCCAGAAGTCGTCCTCCCCGCGGAAGAAATCATGGTCACGATACTTGACTCCAAACATTTTCCCTTCGTCATTCGCTATTCGCAAGTACCATCTATGCAAATTGAACATCTGCGTGCCTAGACTTTTCTCCTCTTCCTCAGTGACAAAAGATTTTCCATGCTGGAATGGAGTAATAGCGCGAGCGATAGGGATTTTTGCCTCCACATGGCCCGTTGCCTCCTCTAGCGTTAATCCAGTTTTAGAAAGAAATATTGTGGCCTGTAGGTCCGCCTGGAGTTGTACATCCGTCGGGTGTAGGAGTGGCAACCCTGGTACCCGGAGGGGCTCGAGTTCTTTTTGTTGTGTGCCAAGCTGAGAATGATCTTGCCACATTTTTTCTTCAGATTTCTCACCTTGTGTGCCTTTGTCAGAGTACGATCATAGTCCGAGGGTAAGCTTTTCGGTTTTGGTGGGTTGTCTAGGTTTGCGAGAAGCTTTTTCCCTAGTTCTAGAGGTACCTTTTCCCTCGGCGGGGGGACTTTAGGCTTCAATTGTTCTTTTATATATCGAGCAGTCTCCTCTTCCAACTCCTCAGCGGTTTTCTCGTAGGTTAATTGTCTTTCGACCGTTTTCTGCTTCTTCTTTGAGGGTCCAGCCGCTGGGAGGGATGCTGTCTTTATCATTCCCTTTTCTGGTGTAGGAGGAGTTGGAGTACTCGTGGCCCTTTGCGCCGGCGGAGACGGTGGTGAAGGAGGTGGTAGTGGGGATGGCAGTGAGGTAGGCCGCGGAGACCGGCGATCGGTCTGCATGGGAGCCGTTATGCTTGCAGTAAGTTTGATGTCGGCCTTGCGCCATAGAACGACCCCGTGCAGTGCGTCTCCCAATGTATTCTCTCCATCCCCTCCAACGAAGTCGAGCTCAAGATCCTCATTGTTTCCAACTATCTACTCGACTGTGATGGAGGTGTAGCCAGGGGGTATCGGCCTTCCATGAATTGTATTAGAAGGATTCAGGGGCAGGGCTGACCCATATGCGACATGAATGGATATATTTCTTGCTCGCACATGAAGCTCGCACAATGTCGGCATGGTGACATCATCCACTGGATACCTCTGGTCATCTACCGCCGTTGGCTCAATCTGGGGTTGCTGTTCCGCTTGTACGTCGGGTGCCGCCATGGATGCACAGCTGCTGCGTCGCTGAGAGGCCGGGCTTATCACAACATCCGGGTGCGACCCAGCAGTGCCCCTTTGGCTCAGAGCTAGCTGCACCGCCTCATTGACCCTGGCGTCCATCTGAGATTCCAAGGACGCAACCTTCTTGTTCATCTTTTCTTCTATGGCACGAAGTTTCTCTTCCTGTTCGGCTTTGCTCTTTCAGTGAGTCTTGTAAGAGGGATCTCCGGCCCAAGCAACTTTCCATGGGACCACGCCGATGCCGCAGGCTCGTCCAGGGTGTTCCGGATTCTTTAATGACCTTGTCAGCTCATCATTCTCTCTTTGAGGATGGAATGTTCCTTGTTGAGTCTCATCTATTGCAGCGACTAGATCGTGGGACACTTCTTGCATATGCTCGGGCACGACCAAACTTCCATCCAACTGGTTTAGTGTCACGCCATTAGCAAATAACCACCACTTGGATCTATCTGGCCAATCCCAAGTCGTCGGCCTGATGCCTCTATCCATAAGGTCCTTCTCCATCTTCTGCCAATTTTTAACTGACTTCTTGTACCCGGCAGCCCCAAGGTGGTGGATGTACTTCTTATTTGCTGCATTCACCTTGGCTTGTTCGAATTTTTTTGGGCTTCCTCTGATAGTTTGTATTGTTTGAACTCCTCCCAGTATGGTTTAACCTGAGGAAGATCGTCCCAGTTTGGCTCCTTATCCTTCTTGATGTAATTGGTGTACAACTTCTTCTTGAAAGTTGCAAAGGCAAGGGCCATCTTTCTCAAGGCACATTTCTTCACAAGTTCTTGGTCAACTCCTTCAGAAAGAGTGAACATATCCTTGAGTTCTGCCCATAGTATTTCCTTCTGATGTGCAGGCATGGCGTGTTGCTGTTCTTCGGGTTTGGTTGTTTTCCATAGTCTTGTGGTGATCGGAATTCTTGCCCGAACAATAACCCCACATTGGTTGACAAATTTTGTGCTAGCATCCTCTGGAGCACTTGGACAGCCCTCTGCGTCCACTTCTATGATGACCTGTCTTCCCTACATTTTCTTGGTTGGCCGGCGTCTCCCTTTTGACTGGCTCAACGAAGTCGATGCGGAGGTCGACTAAATTACAGAAAAGATATGTTAATTGCAAAACTAATCTACCAAAGTCACCATGCATATAGTTTTAAGATTCGTACTGGAACATGCTGCTATTCATTGGGCGGCAGCGCAAAGTCATCATCTTCTTCATCGGCATCTCCAGATATATTCAGGTACGAATCAGCTGTCCGAGCATCTTCTTCAGCGATTGGCTGGGTGGTGTTGGCCCTCGTATCTTCATTTATTGCATTCAACATGTATTGCCTGGCGGCCTGCTCATCACCGAAGGGGTCCATCCTTAACTGAAACCGTAAAAATGTGTTAGAGTATGTGTCCATCCTTAAATGAAGTAGGAGTATTCAATTCTTTGAACGAATATGCGTGTTTGAGAGAGAGAGTGTGTGTGTATGTTAGAGGGACAGAGAAAGAGAGAGAGAGTTAGTGAGTGTGTGTGTGAGTCAGTGTGTGTGTGTGTTAGTTAGTGTGAGTGTGTGTGTGTCTCGAGGGTCGATACTTTATACAATTGTGTTAGAGTGTGTTAGAGAGAGAGAGAGAGTGTGTGTGTGTTAGAGTGTATTAGACAGTGTGTGTGTATGTCAGAGGGAGAGAGAGAGAGAGTGTGTGTGTGTGTGTGTGAGTGTGAGTGAGTGTGTGTGAGTGTGTGTGTGTGAGTGAGTGTGAGTGAGGGAGTGTGTACAAGTGTGAGTGAGTGTGTGTGTGTGTGTGTTAGTAAGTGAGTGAGCGAGAGACCGAGCGTGTGTTTGCGTGTTAGCGCGAGTTTGCGAGCTCAATCAGTAATATAAATGACACATTTGAATTAAGAATGAAGAATACATGTAATTAAAGCCTTTGGATGATATAATTAAATAATAAATACATGAGAGATACAAACACTTTATATATAAATACATGATTAAATACTTGATTAAATACATGATGAAATAAAGTCTTTGAATGACATAATTAAATAATAAATATACGATACATACAAGTCTTTATCAAATATATAATAAAGAAAACACTATATCCATAATTGAATTCTAAAAATATTTGTATAATTCAATTCAAGTTAATATATCTAATAATACAAACACTTTATAAATTCTAGTTAATATATCTAATTCTCACTAATTCTCATGAATTCTCTCTAATTCTTTACTAATTCTAGTGCATGCAATAAAAGTTGTAGATCTAGTTATAAGGAACCCATAACAGTTGAGTTTGCATTTTTCTGATTTTTCTACGATTTATTATCGATTTTACATGTTTTATGTTTTTTGAAACAAAAAAAAACGAGACTTTGCAGTTAGGCCCCTAGAAAGAAATACAGTTCACGGTTAGGCCCCTGGCAGGAGACAGAGTAGGGTGCGGCTCTGGCGGCCGGAATCCAGCGAGGAGGCTCGCCGGCGGCATGCGGCCCGTGGGTGAATCGCTAGAGGAGACCTAGGTCTACCTAGAGAGGGTCTTTTCGCGTGCGGAGGTGGCCTGTGGAAGCGGATCCGCGGGCGCAGGCAGTAAGTGGCGAGGTCAAGCGGCGGTGGCACTGCTCCGGTGATGGGCTCGGGCGGAGAGTGTGCCAGGGAGGTTTGCCTCGACCTGGTGAAGCTCTTTGGGGGGTCGTCTTGCACGGATTCGGCGCAGATGAAGGAGTTCACTGCACGGGTCTCGACGACGGCGTTCGCGGCGGCGGCGAGTGGCGTTCCCAGCGAGCTCCGAGCGACCTACATGGGGAAAGGTGGTGTGTGAGCTTGAGGGAGGGAAGGAGAAGCTTGATAGGGGGTTGTCATGGTCTGGGGGTGACCGGGGATGGGTGCTCCGCGGCGGGGTGGTGCTCGGCTGTGGCAATGGCGATGGCGGGCGGCGTTCTAGGGTGCAGGGAGGAGAGTGGGGGCTCGGATTGGGGTGGAATGGAGAGGGGAGGGGCCGGAACGTGTACCTGTCAAGGCGGCCGGGGAGAGCCGGACCGAGGTGGCGGCGCGAAGGGGAGGGGGCGTCGGCGTCGAAGCGGAGGCGGAGGCGGCGGCGGCGCACCAAGACGGGTCGGGCGGGGGTGGCCAGGAGTCCAGGCGGCGGCGTCGTGGCGGAAAGAGGTCCAGGTGTCGAGGCGGCAGCGGTGGACGACCGGGCGGCAGCGGAGGACGATCGTCGGAGGTGGTGACGGCGGACGATCGGGGGCGTCGAGAGGGCCGGCAGTGGAAGGAACAAGTGAGGAAGAAGGAAACAGGGCAGGAACTTATATATCCCAAAGGCCTTAGGTACCGGTTGGTAAGTCCAACCGGTGCCTAATAGGGCATAATGTAACACCCGGTTTATAAAAGAACATAAACCGAGCAATCATATACGTGCCAGGATCAAGTCACACGTATATACAACAGAATGAACAGTATATCATAGCACATATCACGTAAAAAGATATAATAAAGCGAATACGAATATTATTTATTACATTAATGACAAAAATGTCTGATACAGCGGAAGCGAAGTACAAAATACGATAAAGCTCTCCGAAGCTGAAGCAGGGCGCCACAGGGACGTCGACTGGGAGACGAAGCACCTAGAAGTCCTCGTAGTCCTGGTAGCGCTGAGCGAACTCCCTCGCGTCGGCAGGAACTGAGCAGCAGTAGCGTAGCCAAGAGGAAAAAGTAGAGAAGAGGCAAGGGTGAGTACACAACTTGTACTCAACAAGTATAACACAAACTATGAGGTTCTAGGCTGGCTGACTCAACTGCATTAGCTTTTAAGTGTTGGCAAAATTTTATTAAAACTATTTACTACGAGTTGATGAATTACCATTAACCCAATTACATAGTAATTAATCAAGATTAAACATGTTACTACTGAGAACCAAACCAAAACCAAACCACCAAGGTAAACCCCGAGAAGCACCTCCCTCGTCGGAAGGAGATAACTTCACTAATCAAAAGGAGGATCTGGGCCGCTCATAACCGTGAGCACGGCTAGTATACCAGTTTTACACTCTGCAGAGGTTGCACATCTTTACCCACAAGTCGTGAGCTACGCCAGTTGTTCATCACACTTCCTTAGGTGAGATGACTAGCGACTCACTACGAGGCCGTTACAAAGGACACGTTGGTAAGGTGTAACCGCTAAGGAATCAGGCTCCGCAACGATGGTAACCACCTCGAGGGGGTACAAGACACACAGACCAGCCTCGTAGCCTGGCCACCATTGAAGCTCACCACCCCCCATGCCCCGTCGGTAAGTTACTCCCGAACCAACATGGCCTAATTAGTAAGCCAAGACCGTCCCATTCCAGTCTTGTGGTAGCGCTGTTGTCCCAGGTTGTCGCTCTATGAACCGGTCCTTATGGAGAGTGGCCAACCAAGCACTAAGCACCGTGCTGGCCCCCTAAACCATGTTTCTAAAAAAAACATCTTTTAACGAGAAGTGAGCCACTCAAGCCACACAGAGTGCCACTCTCAGAATTAAGTTCAAGTAAAACTTTAATCAAATTAATTAAAAAGGACCAGAGTGTGTTATAGCGCAGCAACCTAGCACAACTAACCAAAATGCAACCCAAAGGTATATATAAAGGATATAAACTGGCTAGGAAATCCTTAAAGGCATACAGTATTAAAATGCAGTATGAAATTGTATTTAAAGATGATAGGTTGTTCATGTTATACTTGCCTTCCTCGTACTGCTCTGGCTGCTGCTCAAAGTGCTCGGAAGACGGCTGCTCCGGGTACTGGTACTGGGGCTCCTCAGGTAGCTCAGCGTCTACTCACGAACACATGGCCAAAACAATGCACAAAATAAGCATACAGGCAAACACTAACAAAAAGCTAAGAAACAGTACATCAATACATAAAAACAGCACAAAACTACTCTAGAACAATTCTACGCGTTACAACGATTGCGTGGATATAAAGAACGCTAAAATCGGAGCTAAAACGCATTTTCTAGGCTAAAAACAAGTTCTAGGGGCTTATTTGTAAGAAAACTAAAGCTCCAGGGACTTTTCTGCTAAAACCGAGGGTCTAAACGCAATTAAACCTTAGTTTCGAGGGCTAACGTGTAAAACTGCCACGGTTGGACAGCGGGTTCAATTTCTGGGAAGGTCAGGGGCCTAAACATTAAAAACAGGACCTATACGTAATTATTTTTGACTAAGGCTGTACCGCGGGTTAATTAGCAAAGAGATCAGGGACTCTTTAACAAAATTACCACAGCGAAACGGTATCTCTGGATCTAAGCCGTTGGATTGTGATCTTGCGGCCCAGGGCGAGGTGGTGCCCCGATCTAATCGTGGTCGTGCGTCCCGGATCGGACGGCCCAGGTAGGTTGGGCGCGCAGGGCGCGGCGGCGCCGTCGCCGGAGCCCTGCTCCGCGGCGGGGACTTCGCCGGGGCTGGTGAAACAGGCGCTACGGAGCTTGGTTTGGACCGCGGTTTGGTGCAAAAGAAAGAGCGCGGCACGTGCAATCTACTGGGGCTCAGATCAGGGCTCGACAGTGGTTCGGGCGGCGTGCGCGACGGCGCAGGCGGCGCTAGATCGCCGGTGAGCGGCGTGGTGCGGGCGGGGACGCGCTACGGCTACGTTATCTTGCGCAAACGGACCAGGAGGCTGTGGAGGCGCTTACCGAGCTTGGAATCGGATGGGGAGGTGGTGCAGAGCAGCAATCGGGCGGACCGGCGGCGGAGCTCGACGTGGCGGAGCTTCGCGGTCCGAGTGACGCCGGCCTCCTCCGGGCTTTGAATCCCCTCGAAACAAGGCGTCTAGGTGCTGCAGAAGTGGAGCATGGTCAGGGGGGGCAGGAAAACCTTCGGAGGTGAGGAATCGCGGCGGCGCAGTGTCTTACCGGCGGCGAGGCGCAACCACGATTCCGGAGATGCGGGGTCCTAGGACTGGCGCAGAGAGTTCGAAGAGCTTCACCGCACTCCGGCGGTGCTCTTGCGCGGGCTGTAGTGGTGTGGAGCGCTACAGAAAGGCGTGACCACGGCGGCGCCGAGCAGGGGAAGCGGCGGGGCTAGCAACGCTCGGCGTGTTCTGGTTCTGGTTGCGCAGATGGGGGAAGGTGTGGCGCACGGGGTTGCGGCGAGGGTTTAAAGGGGGGCGCCGGTGATTTCGGCGTGCGGGTTTGGAAGGCGGTGGCGAGGTTAGCGGCGGAGAAGAACCTGCCAGCGGGGCCGGCCTGGCAGCGGGTGAGGCGGGGAGCGCGTGCGGGCCGGGCGCGAGGCGGAGGCAGGCCGCGGGGCGGGCGCTAGGCTGGAGGAGGTGTTGCGCTCTGGGCTGGGCCGGAGCTGCTGAGCGGGCAACGCGGGCCGAGCGGGGCGCTGAGCGCTGGGCCGCGCGCTTGGGTTGGGCCGACTTGGGCTGCTGAGATGGGCTGGTGGGTTTGGGTTCCTTTCCTTTTTCTTCTTCTATTTCTTTTCCTTTCTAATTTCTAATTCAAACAAGTTTGAATTCAAATTTAAATTTGAATTCAAACACACTCAAACAATTAAAACTATGCACCAGCATGAATGCAACACAAAAGTTTAAACCTATGGTAAAATTTTAATTACTTAAAGAACAAAATTGAATTAAATGCCCTACTAAACACAATAAACCTTAGAAAATTTAACTAAAGCCAATTAATTTATAAAAAAAATACTGAGATTTAAATTAGGGTGTTACAGACCCTACCCCCTTAAAGAAATCTCGTCCCCGAGATTTAGCTGGGCTGGCTAGCAAAGAGATCTGGATATGTCTTCTTCAACTCATCTTCTCGCTCCCATGTAGCCTCAGCTTCACTGTGATGACTCCACTGAACTCTGCACATCTTGATGCGCTTGTTCCGAGTGACCCTCTCTGATGTTTCCAGAATCTTCACCGGATGCTCAGTATAAGTCAGATCCTCCTGGACATCTACTCCATCCAGGGGTGTCTGCTCCTCGGGTACTCGCAGACACCTCTTCAGCTGAGATATATGGAATACATCATGAACTCCTGAGAGACTGAGCGGTAACTCCAGGCGATAAGCAACTTCGCCTTTCCGCTCTAGCACCTTGAATGGCCCCACATATCGAGGTGCTAACTTCCCTTTGACATTAAATCTGCGGATTCCTCTCATCGGAGACACCTTCAGGTACACATAATCACCGACACTGAAAGTCAGGTCTCTCCGTTTGCCATCAGCATAGCTCTTCTGTCTGCTCTGTGCAATCCTCAGATTTTCTCGCACAGCCTGAACCATCTGCTCTGCATCATCTATGATCTCAGGACCGAAGAGCTGCTTTTCACCAATCTGATCCCAATAGAGAGGAGTCCTGCATTTTCTGCCATACAATGCCTCGAAGGGTGACTTCTTCAGACTGGCCTGATAGCTGTTGTTATATGAGAACTCAGCAAATGACAGGCACTTATCCCAACTAGTACCATACTGAATAGCACAAGCTCTCAGCATATCCTCCAACACTTGGTTGGTTCTCTCTGTCTGCCCATCTGTCTGAGGGTGATAAGCCGTACTGAAGCGCAGCTTCGTATCCAACGAATCATGGAGCTGCTCCCAGAACCGAGAAGTGAACTGAGACCCTCTGTCAGATATAATCTTCTTGGGCACACCATGCAAGCAGACAATCCGAGAGATGTACAACTCTGCAAGTCTAGCACCGGAGTAAGTAGTGTTCACTGGAATGAAGTGAGCAACTTTCGTCAATCGATCCACTACTACCCAAATGGAGTTGTACCCTTTCTGAGTACGAGGCAATCCAACAATGAAGTCCATAGTGATTTCCTCCCATTTCCACTCTGGAATCTTCAAAGGCTGTAACAGACCTGCTGGCCTCTGATGCTCAGCCTTGACACGCTGACAGGTGTCACAAATAGCTACGTACTTTGCCACTGAACGCTTCATCCCATACCACCAGAAACGTTCCTTCAGATCATAGTACATCTTCGTGCTGCCCGGATGAATAGAATAAGCTGTATCATGGGCCTCACTCAGAATCAACTTCCGGAGATCATGCACATCTGGCACACAGATCCGGTTCTTGTACCACAAGGTACCTTGATCGTCCTCTCTGAAATGAGGAGCCTTGCCCTTTCTGAGCAACTCACGAATCTCCTGCAGCTTCTCATCATCTTTCTGATGCTGCCTGATCTCTGACTCTAGAGTCGGTACTGCCTCAAATGCTGCACTGGAAGTATGATGCAAGAAGCCCAGACTCAGCTGCTCGAACTCCTCGCATAACTCTGGAGGCATCTGGAAAGCCACGGCCATGTTGACATAACTTCTTCTGCTCAGAGCATCTGCTACAACATTGGCCTTGCCCGGATGGTAGTGAATCTCCAGATCATAGTCCTTGACCAACTCTAACCATCTTCTCTGCCGCATGTTCAGCTCATTCTGCGTGAAAATGTACTTGAGGCTCTTGTGATCAGTGTAGATATCACACCGCTGCCCATACAAGTAATGCCTCCAAATCTTCAGAGCATGCACAACTGCGGCTAACTCAAGATCATGAGTAGGATAATTCAGCTCATGCCGACGTAACTGCCGTGAAGCATAAGCAATCACTCTGCCATCCTGCATCAGAACACACCCAAGACCATCCTTCGAAGCATCACAATATACGGTGAACCTCTTCGTCTGGTCCGGCAGAGTCAGGACTGGCGCCGTAGTCAACCTTTTCTTCAGCTCATCAAAGGCCATCTGACGCTCATCAGTCCATACAAAAGCCACATTCTTCTCCAGCAAAGAAGTCAAAGGCTTCGCGATCTTGGAGAAATTCTTAATGAACCTCCGATAATATCCGGCTAAGCCCAAGAAAGATCTGACTTCCTTCACTGTCTGCGGTGTCTCCCACTCGAGCACATCCTTCACCTTGCTCGGATCAATAGCAATGCCTCCCTGAGAGATAACATGACCGAGGAATGGCACCTCGTCAATCCAGAACTCGCACTTGCTGAACTTGGCATACAACTGATGCTCTCTCAATCTCTGCAACACGAGCCTCAAATGCTCCTCATGCTCTTCTTCTGTCTTGGAGAAGATCAGAATATCATCAATGAAAATCACCACGAAGACATCCAGATAATCCATGAAGACCATGTTCATCAGATGCATGAAGAAAGCCGGGGCATTAGTCAAGCCGAAGGACATGACTGTATACTCATATAGCCCGTACTTGCAGGTGAATGCCGTCTTCGGAATATCCCCAGGACGGATCCTCAGCTGAAAATAACCCGAACGAAGATCAATCTTCGTGAATATACGAGCACCTCGAAGCAAATCGAAGAGATCCTCAATACGGGGCAGTGGATGCTTGTTCTTGATAGTGACTGCATTCAGCTCCCGATAATCCACACACATCCTCTTCGAGCCATCCTTCTTATCTACCAGCAACAATGGAAAAGCCCAAGGAGAGAAGCTGCGACGGATATAGCCCTTGGCTAGCAACTCATCAATAGTTTTCTTGACCTCTTCATGCTCTATAGGTGCCATGCGGTAGGGCCGCTTTGCAATAGGAGCTGTGCCAGGCAAGAGATCAATACAAAACTCAATGGCGCGTTCGGGCGGCATACCTGGCAGATCATCCGGAAAGACATCCGGGAATTCAGACACCACGCGAATACCGTCCGTGGGTCTAGCCTCCATATGGTGAAGAAACCCAGAAGGCTCTGAAGCACTAACTGTCACCTCTTGGCCATCAGATGCTGTCAGGTGAACTGCTCGATGAGCACAATCAATTCTGACTCCCCACTTGGCAAGAGTATCCATTCCCAGAATCACATCGATACCCTTGGTGTCCAGCACCCTCAGATCAGCACTGAACATTGCCCCCCTTATGGCTACACTGACTCGGGGGCAAACAATATGGGATCTCAACTCCCCTCCCGGTGAAGAAACTAGCAGACAGTTCTTTAATGCAGTGGTAAAGAAACTATGCTCCTCAACAAATGACTTGGTGATGAAAGAATGAGTAGCACCAGTATCGAAAAGCACTGAAGCTGGATGGGAGTTGACCATGAACGTACCAATAACCACGTTGGGAGCCTCGGCCGCTGACTCGGCCGTCACGTGGTTCACTCTGCCCTGAAGTGGCGCCCTGGGCTGAGCTGGGCGCCCCTGCTGTCCCGCCTGCGCCTTCCGGGGGCAAGCGTTGGCGTAGTGCCCCGGCTGGCCGCAGTGATAGCAGACGCGAGGAGGTGCTGGAGCCTGCTGTCCGGTAGGAGCTGCCGGACGTGGAGCCTGCGGTGCCGGTGGAGCTGGTAGAGCAGTACGAGCCGGAGGTGCCGGTAACCTCGGGCCCTGACCTGCCTGCTGCTGTCGAGGCGGGTACTGCTGCGGTGGAGGAGGCGGAGGCTGAGTGTGAGCGTGCTGAAGAGCCTGAACGGTGTTGTTCAGGGTAGCCATCATCTGCATCTGGAGCTGGAAGTACTGCTCCGGAGTCAAGGGTGGAGGCATCGGGATCCCAGTACCCTGGTTGTTCTGACCCTGCTGCTGGCCAGAACCGGAACCGGTGCTCCTGGTGTTCACCATCTGATTTGAACAAAAGTTTTCACGAGTAAGGATATTGCAGGAATAAATTCAGATGGATATGATAACTCTTTGCGGAAAAAGACTCAGCCATGATAAAGTAGACAGGATAGAGTTGACTGTTTTACCCCCAACAATCTAACTCATTTTATTAATTAGTTAACTTTAACATCTGAGTGATTTTCTTTAAACAAATTTAAACTACTAAGCTATACAATCAGTCAAAAATCCAAATCAAGCATGTAGCATAATAACAAGCAGACAATTTTCACGACTTAGCCGAGTTTAGCAAAAGACTCGACTAACACAACGCGTCGCAGAACGTGCTATCGTATTATTATAAAAAGGTCACCTAGCTAACTCATGGTGGTCAGATGACTGATTCAGGCCAAAATCTACGAAACTATTCTTCAGAGAGAGAAATCAAGGCAAGAAAGGTAAAAGTCATAGAAGTCAAGGGGTATAATAGTAAAATAGTTTCAGCAGTCAAGGATTGGTGAGAAGAAGTCCTAAAACTCGACCAGTTCTATCTAGGCTTCGTCCTACAGTCGATATGGCTCTGATACCACTCTGTAACACCCGGTTTATAAAAGAACATAAACCGAGCAATCATATACGTGCCAGGATCAAGTCACACGTATATACAACAGAATGAACAGTATATCATAGCACATATCACGTAAAAAGATATAATAAAGCGAATACGAATGTTATTTATTACATTAATGACAAAAATGTCTGATACAGCGGAAGCGAAGTACAAAATACGATAAAGCTCTCCGAAGCTGAAGCAGGGCGCCACAGGGACGTCGACTGGGAGACGAAGCACCTAGAAGTCCTCGTAGTCCTGGTAGCGCTGAGCGAACTCCCTCGCGTCGGCAGGAACTGAGCAGCAGTAGCGTAGCCAAGAGGAAAAAGTAGAGAAGAGGCAAGGGTGAGTACACAACTTGTACTCAACAAGTATAACACAAACTATGAGGTTCTAGGCTGGCTGACTCAACTGCATTAGCTTTTAAGTGTTGGCAAAATTTTATTAAAACTATTTACTACGAGTTGATGAATTACCATTAACCCAATTACATAGTAATTAATCAAGATTAAACATGTTACTACTGAGAACCAAACCAAAACCAAACCACCAAGGTAAACCCCGAGAAGCACCTCCCTCGTCGGAAGGAGATAACTTCACTAATCAAAAGGAGGATCTGGGCCGCTCATAACCGTGAGCACGGCTAGTATACCAGTTTTACACTCTGCAGAGGTTGCACATCTTTACCCACAAGTCGTGAGCTACGCCAGTTGTTCATCACACTTCCTTAGGTGAGATGACTAGCGACTCACTACGAGGCCGTTACAAAGGACACGTTGGTAAGGTGTAACCGCTAAGGAATCAGGCTCCGCAACGATGGTAACCACCTCGAGGGGGTACAAGACACACAGACCAGCCTCGTAGCCTGGCCACCATTGAAGCTCACCACCCCCCATGCCCCGTCGGTAAGTTACTCCCGAACCAACATGGCCTAATTAGTAAGCCAAGACCGTCCCATTCCAGTCTTGTGGTAGCGCTGTTGTCCCAGGTTGTCGCTCTATGAACCGGTCCTTATGGAGAGTGGCCAACCAAGCACTAAGCACCGTGCTGGCCCCCTAAACCATGTTTCTAAAAAAAACATCTTTTAACGAGAAGTGAGCCACTCAAGCCACACAGAGTGCCACTCTCAGAATTAAGTTCAAGTAAAACTTTAATCAAATTAATTAAAAAGGACCAGAGTGTGTTATAGCGCAGCAACCTAGCACAACTAACCAAAATGCAACCCAAAGGTATATATAAAGGATATAAACTGGCTAGGAAATCCTTAAAGGCATACAGTATTAAAATGCAGTATGAAATTGTATTTAAAGATGATAGGTTGTTCATGTTATACTTGCCTTCCTCGTACTGCTCTGGCTGCTGCTCAAAGTGCTCGGAAGACGGCTGCTCCGGGTACTGGTACTGGGGCTCCTCAGGTAGCTCAGCGTCTACTCACGAACACATGGCCAAAACAATGCACAAAATAAGCATACAGGCAAACACTAACAAAAAGCTAAGAAACAGTACATCAATACATAAAAACAGCACAAAACTACTCTAGAACAATTCTACGCGTTACAACGATTGCGTGGATATAAAGAACGCTAAAATCGGAGCTAAAACGCATTTTCTAGGCTAAAAACAAGTTCTAGGGGCTTATTTGTAAGAAAACTGAAGCTCCAGGGACTTTTCTGCTAAAACCGAGGGTCTAAACGCAATTAAACCTTAGTTTCGAGGGCTAACGTGTAAAACTGCCACGGTTGGACAGCGGGTTCAATTTCTGGGAAGGTCAGGGGCCTAAACATTAAAAACAGGACCTATACGTAATTATTTTTTACTAAGGCTGTACCGCGGGTTAATTAGCAAAGAGATCAGGGACTCTTTAACAAAATTACCACAGCGAAACGGTATCTCTGGATCTAAGCCGTTGGATTGTGATCTTGCGGCCCAGGGCGAGGCGGTGCCCCGATCTAATCGTGGTCGTGCGTCCCGGATCGGACGGCCCAGGTAGGTTGGGCGCGCAGGGCGCGGCGGCGCCGTCGCCGGAGCCCTGCTCCGCGGCGGGGACTTCGCCGGGGCTGGTGAAACAGGCGCTACGGAGCTTGGTTTGGACCGCGGTTTGGTGCAAAAGAAAGAGCGCGGCACGTGCAATCTACTGGGGCTCAGATCAGGGCTCGACAGTGGTTCGGGCGGCGTGCGCGACGGCGCAGGCGGCGCTAGATCGCCGGCGAGCGGCGTGGTGCGGGCGGGGACGCGCTACGGCTACGTTATCTTGCGCAAACGGACCAGGAGGCTGTGGAGGCGCTTACCGAGCTTGGAATCGGATGGGGAGGTGGTGCAGAGCAGCAATCGGGCGGACCGGCGGCGGAGCTCGACGTGGCGGAGCTTCGCGGTCCGAGTGACGCCGGCCTCCTCCGGGCTTTGAATCCCCTCGAAACAAGGCGTCTAGGTGCTGCAGAAGTGGAGCGTGGTCAGGGGGGCAGGAAAACCTTCGGAGGTGAGGAATCGCGGCGGCGCAGTGTCTTACCGGCGGCGAGGCGCAACCACGATTCCGGAGATGCGGGGTCCTAGGACTGGCGCAGAGAGTTCGAAGAGCTTCACCGCACTCCGGCGGTGCTCTTGCGCGGGCTGTAGTGGTGTGGAGCGCTACAGAAAGGCGTGACCACGGCGGCGCCGAGCAGGGGAAGCGGCGGGGCTAGCAACGCTCGGCGTGTTCTGGTTCTGGTTGCGCAGATGGGGGAAGGTGTGGCGCACGGGGTTGCGGCGAGGGTTTAAAGGGGGGCGCCGGTGATTTCGGCGTGCGGGTTTGGAAGGCGGTGGCGAGGTTAGCGGCGGGGATCACGGAAGGGCGTTGCGGCCGTTGCGCGGCGAGCGCTGAGCGGGGGAGAAGAACCTGCCAGCGGGGCCGGCCTGGCAGCGGGTGAGGCGGGGAGCGCGTGCGGGCCGGGCGCGAGGCGGAGGCAGGCCGCGGGGCGGGCGCTAGGCTGGAGGAGGTGTTGCGCTCTGGGCTGGGCCGGAGCTGCTGAGCGGGCAACGCGGGCCGAGCGGGGCGCTGAGCGCTGGGCCGCGCGCTTGGGTTGGGCCGACTTGGGCTGCTGAGATGGGCTGGTGGGTTTGGGTTCCTTTCCTTTTTCTTCTTCTATTTCTTTTCCTTTCTAATTTCTAATTCAAACAAGTTTGAATTCAAATTTAAATTTGAATTCAAACACACTCAAACAATTAAAACTATGCACCAGCATGAATGCAACACAAAAGTTTAAACCTATGGTAAAATTTTAATTACTTAAAGAACAAAATTGAATTAAATGCCCTACTAAACACAATAAACCTTAGAAAATTTAACTAAAGCCAATTAATTTATAAAAAAAAATACTGAGATTTAAATTAGGGTGTTACACATAAGGCACCGGTTTGTAACTCACCCGGTACCTAAGGTAACCCATAGACACTGGGAGATAAGTCCACCCGGTACCTTAAGCCTACAACGGGCAGGAATTGAAAAGTGCCTAAGGCACCGGTTAGAAACAAAAAACCGGTGCCTAAGGCTTCTGAAATATTTGTACTTTAAGCCTTTTGCCGCCAGTGAGATTGATAACACCGTGTAACGCAGTGGTAACCCTAATTATTCTAATCGCCGAGGCCCGGGTTCGACTCCCGCGCGCCCGTTTTTTTCGCCAAGTATTTGGTACCGGTTGTAGTTTTCAACCGATACCAATAGGTTATTTACAAAATCAAATAATTGAATAGTAAATCATTTAATTACATAATAAATCATTTTAATTTCATAATAAATCATTTAAATGCCTAATATATCTAATAATTGCATAATAAATCATTAAAGTGTATAATAAATCGGGTAATTGCATAATAAATCATTAAAGTGCATAATTAATCGGGTAAATGCATAATAAATCATTAAAGTGCCTAATAAATCTTATAATTGCATAATAAATCATTTAAATGCATATTAAATCTGATTATTGACTAATAAATCAGGTCATTGCATAATAAATCTGATAATATTTACGGAAAATATTACAAGACATAATCATTCAACTAAGGGAATATTAACGATGGTTCGCTTTACAATCGTCCCTTCATTATGATCATGACGTGCGTACGGAGCCTACTCTTCAGCTAAAAGAATACTTGTGTCAACCTCCACTGCGAACGGAGTCATATCTTCAACCTTATTGTATTCTTCTTCATCTATGACATCGTCGACTCCCACTTTTTTTCTTTTTCCTGCCAGAACAATATGGCGCTTTGCCCCATCTCCGGCACCTACAAAACTTGATTTATTCCTGGACTTGTCCTTTATCGGTTTGCTAGACATGTCCTGCACATAGAAAACTTGAGTGACATCTTTAGCTAGGACGAATGGTTCGTCTCGATAGCCAAGCTCCTTGGTGGCCAATCGTTGGTGGTTACGAAAAGTAATGCACGCAGGTTAAAATGATCCTCTGCGTGCGCATCCCACATAAGAACACCCTCATCTTTCCACAACAATAGAAGATCCTCAATCAGTGGTTTCAGATACACATCTATATCGTTACCGGGTTGCTTCGGGCCGGGGATAAGCACCGGCATCATAATGAATTTCCGCTTCATACACAACCAGGGAGGAAGGTTGTATATATAGAGTGTCACAGGCCATGTACTATGGCCACTGCTCTGCTCACCAAAAGGATTCATGACATCCGTACTTAAGCCGAACCTTATATTCCTCGCATCATTTGCAAATGTTGGGAATGTTCTGTTCACTTTTCTCCACTGCGACCCATCAGCGGGGTGTCTCAACATATTGTCTTGCTTACGTTCTTCTTTGTGCCATCGCATCAATTTAGCATTTGTTTTGTTCATGAACAAACGTTTCAGACATGGTATTAGAGGAAAATACCACATCACCTTGGCAGGCACCCTCTTCTTGACACGCATCCCCTCAAGGTCGCCTGGATCATCTCGAGGGATCTTATACCGGCATGCGTTGCATACAGGGCATGAATCCAAATTTTCATACTCACCTCGATATAGGATGCAGTCATTAGGACAAGCATGTATCTTCTGTGCCTCTAATCCTAAAGGACAAATAACTTTTTTTGCCTCGTATGTTGTCTCCGGCAAGGTGTTACCCTCAGGGAGTATGTTTTTTATAAGTTTCAGCAACTCCTCGAATCCCTTGTCAGACAAACCATTTGATGCCTTCCATTGCAATAATTCCAATGTGGTACCCAACTTCTTTTGGTCTTGTTTGCAATCAGGGTACAACAATGTTCTGTAGTCCTCCAACATATGCTTCAGATCTCTCGATTCCTTTTCTGTTTCGCAACCTTCCTCAGCTTCGCACAGCATCTGACCAAGATCATCTTCTACAGCGTATCCTTCAGTATCTTCTTCAGGCTCACCCATTGCAGTGTCATTGAAAAAGGAATTATAATTGACAGCAAAGTCAGGAATTCTGTCCTCTTCTTCTACATTATTATCCAGCACAATTCCTCTTTCGCCATGCTTGGTCCAAACATAGTAGTTCGGCATGAAACCACTATTGAACAAGTGACTATGGATGGTTCTTGATGATGAGTAATCCTTCTCAATCTTACAGAATTTGCATGGACAACGAACGAAACCGCCATACTTGTGTTTCTTGGCCGCTTCTATGAATTCATGCACGCCATCCATGAACTCCTTTGAACGCCGGTCGGCCATGTACATCCATTGCCGACTCATCTGGGTCCACAATACATTTATATACATCATTGTATTGTACAAATAGTTCATTCATACTACCAATTTATAACAATATATTTATATAATTGATAATGCATATAACTATAATAAATAGATACTATTCACTTATCAAATAAATTGAAAAAACATATAAAAGAAGGTCCTATCCTTAGAGTTTTCCTTTGCTGTCTGCCCAGAATTTTTGGTGACCAGAGAGCTAGTAAACTGAGTGATGAGGACAAAATAATAAGCCTAAAATTACCAAATTTTTACAGAAGCTTGGTGAGTAAATTTTGCACAATTTTTGTGTTGAACACATCTGCAGAAAACATCTGTAGGAAGGCCTAAAAATTCGTGCAACCCAAGTGCTCAAAGCTGACAGAAAAACAGGGTGTCAAAGTTTCTAGTGTACCCCACTGTATACTAGTCGAAAAATTCTCAAATTTAAACAGAAGCTAGTAGACAAGTTTTGGAGAAAAATTATCCACTGGCACTTCTACAGATAGAGTCATCTACCTTGTCAAATAAATTCATCTTCCAGGATATAGCAGAAATGACAGATTTCTAGATAGACCTTAATTGAGAGAAGATGAACCGTGCTCACGTGCAAACCTTAACCTTGCCGACTAACCCACATCTATTTTCATTGGCTTTCAATTTTATGAGCATGATGCATGCACAACCTAATCGTCCTCCCAAGGAAAACAATTGCCAAATAGATTTGGACTTATGGGGTTAGCACCGGTGGCATGGCACAATTTACGTCTCTCCCTATATATATATTTTTCTAGCCGAGTTCTAACCGTTCTTAACTTACGTAATCGCGGTTAGTGTACCTGTAGAAAAATTGACAGATATATATTTATTGAACCTTTTATGCCAGCACACATGAAAGCGTCCCCATACATTACCGCTCACTATAGAAGCGGCATCCATGCGTCCAACACTGCATGGACAGCGCTCATACGCTACCGAGGTGACGTATTCATGGTTTCTTTTACTCCCAATATAATCGACTGATGGTCGGTATATTGGCAGCAGCTCAAGTAGGCCACTGCTTGAGCGCAGCGTTCGGTTCGCATCACCAACAGGAAGGTCAGACTCCCTCAGCTGACTGAGTATATTTTACTCCCAATATAGCCAACTAATAGTTGGTATATTGGCAGCACCTCAAGTAAGCCACTACTTGAGGGCAGCGTTCGGCTCGCATCACCGACGGTAAGGTCAAACTCTCTCAGTTGACTGACGATCCTTACCGTCTTACCTTAGCGTAGGTCCGTCGTTACATAATGTAAGTACTGAATTTAAAGTACAGAAAGAAACGTGATGGAAGTCAGTCATAAATAAATCATAAGTTAGATAGCCACCTAGCAACTCCCATAATTTTCCCTAGGGCTTTACGTACTATACACGATCCTTAACGAACCAACGTATTTTCCAAACGTGATTGTGTGGCTAAGTTTTAAGTAAAACTTTTGAAATCTAGTCGCACTCTCGGGTGTGCGCTTT
Organism: Panicum virgatum; assembly: GCF_016808335.1. Taxonomy (NCBI): domain Eukaryota; kingdom Viridiplantae; phylum Streptophyta; class Magnoliopsida; order Poales; family Poaceae; genus Panicum; species Panicum virgatum. Next base: position 61,717 of record NW_024376274.1, read on the forward strand.
GTTCGGCTCTGATACCAGCTGTGGCAGTACCGCCCAAATTAATCCGGCTCAAGTGCGCTAACCATCACCTTAAAGGTAATCCCGGCTAACACGCACTTCAAACGGAGTAATCCGGCAGGGCTGTCGGGTAATGTCCCGAAGAATCCACCTGAGCGTCGATCGAACCCAAAGCTTACATGCAACCCACACGAAGGTGAGTCCAGAGAGTACAACAATTCACAGATACATTACATTACAGAGTCTTAACTTAATTATTACAAACCAAGTTCGAAATCTCCGAAAGGTACTTGAAGTTCAAATTGAAAGTAGTTCAGAGTTCACTGCAGCGGAAATAAAGCGAGTACTAAACGACGATATAAGATGTCATGATGAATCCCGTACATGACATCACTCGGCATTGTCATCGTTAGCCGGAGTCGTATCCCACTCCACCGACCAACCAGGAGGTAAAACACACGGCCAGGTCAAACTAGCTATCTGATCTTCAAACGTATCACCTGAAAACAAAGTGGAGCCACAAGCAAGGCTGAGTATACTAATACTCAGCAAGGCTTACCCGACTAGGATATATTTAACCCTCTAACTAGATATGCAAGGCTTCTGGCTTGAGGGGTTTTGTTTTTGCCGAAAAGCAATAAAGAGTAAGTCCTTACTTTCCGATTTTAGCTTTCAAGTTCTAGTTCAATTAACCGTTCTACATTAGCATCTATCCAATAGCATACATGGTGAAAAACAATTATTTTTCATCATTCAACCATATTTCTCATCATCATTGTTCCACTTCTTACTCTATGTGGCAAAAGGGTTAAGCAGTCTCAATATCCGTGAGAGACGGACGATTCGAATCGAATTTGTTAACCTGGCCAGGCAGACCTAAACACACGCATGGAGAATGCAATCACCCACGCGACTTTTCCCCTTTTTCCCCGGGCATGAAACAGGCCCACCGCCCTAGGGTGCCCTACACCCGTGCGTGACCAGAGACCAGATAGTGGGGAGTATGTTCCACGGCCGGTTCCATCAGGTACTTAAACTTACCGATTACCATATTCTCGGCATGTGGTTAGTACGTTCAAACGCTTAACCACCACTACCACACACCGCGGCCTTATCCATTTTCACTAAACAGACGGGGTATCACGAGTACAACAACCCCGCCCGTAAACCTTATATTGCAGTGTGTAGTAAGCATTCAACTCCTATGAGCTTGCGAGTGACAGGAAATCACTCGACTTCTACCGAACCATTAGCATAGCCAACTAGCGACCTACACCTACTAGTATTCAAACATAGGTACTTAAGATTATGCAACTAGGGTTCCAAACAATTCCTACAAACTTAAATGCACAAGTAAATAGGAATATATAACAGTTGCATAAATTTAAAATAGGTAGGACATGCTCTGGGCTTGCCTTCCTGAGTGGAGCTAGCCTTGGGCTCTTCTGAACTCTGGTTCAGGTCTTCAGTGATTTCAGTTAGGTTAACTTGAGTTTCAGTTAGGTTAACTTGAGCTTCACGCTGCTCACTCTCGGACTCCGGCACCATTTCGTACGTACCGTCGGCGAGAGTAGTCAAATCTACACGAATGCATATGCGTGAGTTGTGGTGATGGTAACAAACTTAATTTAATTCACTATAGAGTTGTAAAATATTTTCTTTACATCTCCTTGGGCAATCATTTATAGAGTATTATCTAGATTAACTATTTCTTATTAAGTGGGCGTTTTGTTATTTTTAGAAAAGTTATTTTCAAGTGCAAGCATGGAATATTTAAAACAGCTGATGGGTATAGCTTCTGAAGATGAAATTTTTATGGATAGCCAATTACTTAATTACAAACTTACCATAAAATTTTCAGCTATTTTCACTAAGCATGCTAATTATTAAAAATGCATTAAACAACCACTATTAGGATTAAGATTCATTTATACAGAACAAACCCTACAAGTAAAGATGCTAAACTTTTTACTGAGTTCTACTAAACATGTGGTAAGCCTACTGTAAAAATTTCAGATTTAACGAAGCATTACACAAGGCATGAAAATAGCACAAAGTATAGCTGCAGGGATCAAAACTAAATTCCACAGACTGTGAAAGCAAAATCCAGAGCCTCATCTTTTACCAGAATGGTTATATACTCAAATTTAACCCCTAGAAAAATTATTAGAATTTTTCATGTGCAGGATCTATTTTTAATGATTTAATGTATCTATCCTCACCAAAAATCTTTTGGTCCAGTTGGGTTTAACTAAAAATTCTCAAACTTTTTCTGTAGACTCTGGGAACGAAAATACAAGTACTGCAAAAGTTTGAACCTATGAAACATATCATAACAACTTAGATAAATAAAACTATTTATCCTAGGCATACATCAAGATTTAAATAAACTGATAGCTAGACATGTCAACTGTCCACGAAACTTTTACACCAGGCCATGCATCTAACATGTAACCTACTGACCAAAAATGGCTAATAGATCATGCTTGTAACTTGAGATCTAATAAAAGGTATATTTTCTTTGTATTTTAATTGAAGCAAAAAATATTGAGCAAATTAAAAAGTGCATGTAGCAAAAGTTGTAGATCTCTTTGCAAATATTCCAGAATAGTTGAGTTTGCATTTTTATGATTTTTCTACGATTTTTAAATGAATTTACAAGTTTGCTGTTTTTCAAAACAAAAGAAAAAGGAAACAGAAACATGCATCTAGGCCCCTGGAAGGATTTGGGGGTTCGCACATAAGCCCTTGGCCGGAGCTGGGACAGGGGAGGCGGCGGCGGTTGTTTCTCGGCGAGGAGGAGGCTCGCTGGCGGCGGGGATGGTGTCCAGGGGTGAGAGCTCACCGAGCTCTACCTTTGGGTGGGTGAAGTCGTCGACGGGGATGGCCGGAGCAGGCGCGCCGGCGGCGCACAGGGAGCGGCGGCGGCGGCTGCAGCGGGCGGCGGTGCTCCGGTGGCCTGGGGGGGTGGTCGAGGGGTCGGGTAGCTTCACGGCGGTGAGGAGAAGCTAGCTAGGGGGTTGAACAGGGAGTACCGTGGGGATGGGCGAGGCCTGGCCGTAGAGCTACACCGTGGCGAGGAGGTCCCGTTCCGGGGTTCAATTGGGACTGAGGGGCACCGGAGGTAGGGCTCCACGGTGAGCTCAAGCGGCGGCGGCAATGGCAGGGCGGCAGCGCCGTTCTGGCACTAGGGCGGCGCGGCTCGGCTTGGTGAGGGAAGGGGAGCAGAGTGGGAGGGTGGAACGCCCTTTGGCGAAGCAAATGGGGAGGGGGAGCTCGGCAGGGAGGGGGGCTTAGAAGAAGGGAGCCGCGGCGCGTGCGTGGCATTGCGGTGGCGTGCTCGCCAAGCTGCCTTAATGGCGGGTCAAGGCAGCAGCGGGGAGGAGTGGGGGCGTCGGTGGCGCGTGGTAATGAAGGCTGGCCGTGGTCAGCGGCTCGGCAGGGCATGGCCGGCTTGTTTGGGTGCCACGGCGGCGTCGCGGCGCGTCGCCGAGCGCTTGTCGCAGCGTGTGTCGACGGGCAGGCTCGACGGGATGGGGGAGGGGAAGGTCAGCGGGCGTGCGGGGCGTGCGCACTCGAGCGGGGAGGGAGTCAGCGGCGCGGCCAGGCAGCAGGCGCAGCGAGCGGTAGCGACGCAGCGAGCACACGCGCGGGCGTGCTCAAGAGCCTGCGCGCTCAGGAAAGGGGAGGGAGAGCGAGGGAGAGAGAGAGAGGAGAGAGAAAGGGAGTGGAGAGAGAAAGAGAGAGTCAACGTTTTTTCACAGGTTTTTCTCAAAATATTCCATGGAAACTCGAAAAATTTCAAACACGAAAGTTGTTCAAAATTCAATTTCCTACAACTTTTCATTCAGGCAAAAATTCGTTTGAGCAACGATTTGAAAGTTAAAAATTTGAAATCAAGTTTAAATGAAAAACCCCCCTAACCCACTGTTTTTTCGGGGATTTCTCCAAATTTCATGTTGTAACTTCAAAAACTTTGAATACGAAAGTTGTTTGCCTTGTCAAACTCTACAACTTTTGTTTTGGGCAAAAGTTCATTTGGGCTAAGGTGTGAGAGTTGACTTTTTGGTTTAATTAAACGGATTTCTGACTTTTAAGTAATCACAAAACTAGGGTTTAATGTGTCATTTGATGTTAATTGCATGTTTAAACAGTGCTAAACACCGGAGGTATTACAATTAACTGCAGTGGGATGTTGCGGTCAAAAAGGAAACTGACGAGGATTGGCACCATGGCGCGCACTGCAGCGACGTGCGCTGTCCATACCATGCCGTACTCACAGGACGTGTAAGCAGTAGATAGGACCTTCACTGTGCCAACGACCGTGGCATGGGCAGTTTGTACTTCTCACCTGCCCCTTGCTCTATAAAAGGGGGAGGTAAGCTACCTTAGAACGGGCCGATCCCTCTCGATCGAACTCTATCTATCGAACTCGCCCCATTGCACGCACTTGTAGCAAGCCTTGGCAGTTCACTCTGAGCTCTCAGCACTTGTAAACCATCCTTCATCCACAGCAAAGGAACTCCACAAAAGAGGACGTAGGGTGTTACACTTTGGTGGCCTGAACCTCTCTAAACCCTTGTGTCTTGTGCGCGCGAGTCACCACCATCTCACTTGTTGGTCAGCACCAGTCCCTACGCTCTGCTTCGATACATCTCCACTTTTCCGGGTACTCATGTACCCCTGTGTCGCTTGCACGACGACAACATTATTTAATTAAGTATGGATGTGATATGTACTGAAAATGAGTTCTGTGATGTTATTTATTGTTCCTGGGAGCATCACAATATTCTAATCCTCGGGTTCTCCGCACCGCAAGAACCAGGGTTGTTTCATAAAGATCTAAAGAAACAGCATCTTTTGGGAAAAAAAACCCTCGCACTCTATGGGTTGCATTGAAAGAACGTTATGAATAGCAAAAGGAATTAATATATCTTGATGTGCATCATCAATGGAATTACCTACGCTTACAAGATTTTTAAATTTATAGCTGATTACGATCATAAAGTTCATGACATATGCACAAGGTTGAAATTTTGCAATCAAGAACCAACGGATGCAGAAAAGATAAGGAAAACATTATCTACTATGCATCCAGCGGATAGGATATTATGTAATCAATACCTTAAAGAGAACCACCAGGTTTATTCCCAACTTATTCACTCTTTAACTCAGGCAGAGAGACATGATGAACTTCAACTGAAAAATCATCACATGCGCCCAGTTGGTTCCGCACCTCTACCTGAAGTTAATTATGCACAGAATAAAAGTTATGAATAATAAAAGGAAATTTAGTGGATCTCCACCTAGAAATCCTAATGTTCCTCCTGGTCGTCGTGGTCGCAATTTCAAAAAGAACCATAGACATAAAGAGAACAAGAGGGCACGCGGGAATGCACAAATCACAAATGAAAAACCTAGACTTTGCCATAAGACTGGTTGTAACACGCATTTCGCAGCCACTTGCCGTACGCCTAAGCATTTGGTAGACCTTTATTTAAAGTCACTCCGTGATGGCAACAAAAGATTAAGATATGAAGCTCACTTCAATCAAGCTACTGAGGAAAATAAGGAGGCTAGTTGTTCGTCCTAGGTTCCACATGAATCGCCCAACAACAATGCTTTCACTCAGCAGATGGACAACATGATGATTGAATACAATTCGGGCGACATATGTAGAGATTTAGTTTAGATATCTAAATCTGAAATTTGATATCTGATCATTATAGTGTTGTAATAGTTAAGATTATAGTTAAAACTCGTTTGTAAGAATAAGAGTTGTACTCATGTTAGTACAAAAACTCATGTGTCATAATTATTATGTTTTGGATATTAGATACCGTATGTATGTATAAATAAATAAATAAAGAATTAATTACCCAATTATTCTTGTTATTAATATAGATGTCTAATGAAGACGGTTCACAGGAGGAGAAATTGTGCCTTCTGGATAGTTGCACCACAAACTCTATACTAACTGAGATAAAATATTTCCAAATCTTAAAGAAAAGGGAAAGAAATGTTTTAATAATTGCAGGAAGAGATGCATTGATAGTTGGTTCTGGTAGAGCCATTATCACTCTCCCAATGGGTACTCAAATTTTGATCAAGAATGTTTTATTGTATCCTGATTCAACTCGTACCTTATTAAGTTATAGAGATATTCATCAGAATTGTATCCATGTGGAAACATATGAAGAAAATAAAGAACAATATCTTCTTTTTACCAAACCTACTGAATATGGCAAACAAATATGCGAAAAAATTCCAACTCTAGAATCCGGACTATATTATACATACATTAAGCCCATTGAACATGTTGCATACAAGGTAATTTTTCAGAATGTCGATGCATTTCAAACTTGGCATGATCGACTTGGGCATCCTGGTATTGGGATGATGAGAAAAATTATCACCAATTCTATTGGTCATGATTTGACTGATGCAAAATTTCCCAATTCTTCAGATTATGTATGCACCACATGTGCTTCAGGGAAATTGATTTTAAGACCTCCACCTCTTAAGATTCGAGCAGAACCACTTAGATTTCATGAAAGAATTCAAGGTGATATTTGTGGTCCAATTGAGCCATCCTTTGGACCATTCAGATACTTTATGGTTTTAATTGACGCATCTACCAGATGGTCACATGTGTGCTTATTGTCCACTAGAAACCATGTCTTTACCAAACTAATGTCTCAAATTATAAAGCTGCTGAATTTTCCTCCCATGCTTTTAATGATTATTGCATGGCTTTAGGAATTTAGGTTCAGCACTCAGTTCCATATGTCCACATTCAAAATGGTTTGGCAGAATCTTTAATCAAAAGGATAAAGCTCGTTGCACATCCATTACTAATGAATTGCTCTTTGCCTACGTCATGTTGGGGTCATGCAGTTTTACACGCTGCCGATCTACTACAACCGAGACCAACTGCATATGACTCCTCTCCCTTGGAGTTGGTACGAGCTGAGGGGACCCTCCTAGGACTTCCCATTTGCGTAAATTCGGGTGTGCTGTTTACATACCGATATCACCATCACAGCGTACCTCTATGGGCCCCCACCGAAAGTTAGGGATTTATGTGGGTTACCAATCTCCGTCAATAATAAAGTATTTAGAACCCATAACGGGTAATCTATTTACGGCCCGGTTCGCTGATTGTATTGTTAATGAGGAACATTTTCCGGCATCAGGGGAAGATTTCAAGTACCAGAAAGGAGAATGCCGATAAATTGATTGGGATGCGAAGAGTATCTCCTCCTCAGATCCCTGTACTAAAGAAACTGAACTTCAGGTTTAGAAAATTATTGGTTTGCAAAATATTGCAAATAACCTGCCAGATGCATTCACTAATTGCAAAGGTGTAATAAAGCCATTCATTCCTGCTAGAAATGTGCCTGAAAGAGTGGAGGTACCAAATAAAACCACTCAAAATCCTACTAATAAAAGGGGAAGAAATAAGGCAACTTGTCGGTACCCCAGGACTGGGGTACCCCCTCTTGCTGTGTCTAGGCAAGAGTCTCGTAGTTATCCTTAACTACGCCCTGACGGCCCAAGCAGCCGGACTCCTGTGGTCCGGAGCCCTTCTCACCCGGCAAACGGCCCCGGACCCGTTCCCCGCTTGGGAAGGGTCCGGTGACGCCACGTGTCCCGGAGAAGGAAACGCTCGGCCAAAACAACTGGGGGTTCCGGACCCCCATATACTATCCAGACCCCTCAACAGGGTGGGAACCGACACCCCGCCTGGGGCTGGTCCGGAACTGCCACGCGTCCGCAGGCGCGGGTACGTGCGCGGCCGCGAGGCTTCCACTGGAAGGCTCGCCCACCTACCGCATTCAATGCGGGAGACGTAAGTGTGCTCTGCCACAGCAGAGCCCTAGGCGACTTTTGCCAGGCTGCACTGTTGATCGCGTGTTACCGAGGCGCACAGTGCAGCCACAGGCGCCGTCCACGCCACGCATATCAGTCTACTATTCAAGTTGGACACGACGGCTCGGCTTCACCCATCATGACGCCTACGTAGTAGCCATGACAGTCTACGCCGCAAGCTATACTGCCTCAACGGGCGCCTCGCCGACGGGACAAATGAAGACCCTCCTCGGTCAGAGAGTCTACAGGGCGATGAAGCATATCCGGGGAAAGAGATTCTCAACCACTGTAGCACCATTAATGCCTTCTGTGCAATATGCTATAGATCTACGTTGGGCCCACCTGTCGGGGTCTCAACGTCTGTGTACGTGTCTCCCTTGAGCTATAAAAGGGAGACGCCCGTTAGAGGATGGGGGAATAAGCCCTGGCTGGGCAGAGCATAGACTGATTCATAAGGAAGAGCAATACATCTCGCAGTGGACGTAGGGTGTTACGCCTTCGGTGGCCCGAACCACTCTAGATCGCCGAGTGTTCTTGTGTTCTTGCTCCCGAGCTAGATCTGCCTAATTGCTTAGTGCTTCCCTGTGTACTCCCCCTCTGGGATTAGGCAGGTGCATTACGCCACCCGGCTGTGGGTACCCTAAAAATCCACGACATTTGGCACCGTCCGTGGGGAGCGCGGAGTCGTAGGCCAGATCTTCGCTCACCCCTAGGCTCTTGAAGGTGAGCTCATCCTCTGCAATGATGATGAGAAGATGAAGAGAGGCATGGTGTCACCCATGCCGCATGCCACGACACCGAGGCGACGGTGCCCTCAGTGCGGCAGCGCACGGCAGCGGCGCCTGCAGTGTGTCGCCACTGCGACACCTCAGAGCCGGCGCGGTGGCACGTAGCGGCGACGCCTGCTGTGCGTCACCCTACGATGCCTCTGCGTCGGCTCAAGGTTTTCTCTAAAGCAACCACCAGGGTTCCCCTGCGGCAGCATGGCGTCGGCTCAAGGCTTTCTCTCAAGGTGGAGCCTGGAGCCGACCGCTATGTCTCGGGGGAAGTTGACGGTCGCCTCCTCCCTCACCGGGCTCGAGTCTCCCTCGGTGCTGCTGCAAACAGGCCTCGACCTCCGCCATGAGGCACGGGGGCCCTGTGCCAGCGCCAAGGTCGAGCCGGTGAATGACCGCCCTTCTCCACGCTCAGTGCTCATCCAGATGAGCACCCGTCCTTCCGCTGTGCCAGGGTGTCAAGCTGGCTCCGCTCACTATGAGCGGCCATCGGGCTGGCTTCCGATGGCAGCCGGCGACGGCTGGGCCACTCCCATTCAAAGCCAAAGAATTTGTTCCCATGCTACCTATGCATGGGACAGTTCTTGAGCTAGGAAGGGCCCTGCAAGCTCCTGAGGTGATGCTGGATGATGCAGTACAGGCACATCTAGGATGTCTTCACCTCCGACGATTGAGAAGAACCTCCAAGGTGGCAGTTCCACTCCGGCCAGGAACCGGCATGCTTACGGAATGGCAGCTGAAGGTTACCTCTAGATAGGATTGAGAATGTTCCTCCTTTGTAATAACGTGGTGCCTATGTGTGGTCCAGAGCAGTAGAGGTCCGCCCTCGTAATCCCGACCTCTGATGTACACCACGCTAATCATATGAATCAAGTAACAAAGGAGATTAGCTTTCTCAGTCTTGTCTTTACTTTAACTTAATTGCACTCATCCGTTTCCTTCTCCCGTACGGAGTCTTTCTTTTGTTGCTAACGATCCAAATTAAGTTGCTGGCTTAAGGTCAGGTTGGGACACCCCTTCTAGCTGGAAGGCGGTCCAAACTCCTAGGGACCTGCTTCGGAGAATTAGTGCTTGTATCCTGGGGTGGAGAAGTTCTGCGCAGCCGCTTAGCCTAGTAATATACCCTAAGCCTACGCACTTCACATCCCTGTTACGAGTACCCTAGTATCCGAGGCTGCCGTGCCTAGGGGTCCGGACTCCTCTCTAGTATAAGGCAAGGTTTTCTATGCCCTACCGCAAGGTCCGGTGATGTATCTTGTTGGATCGATGGCTGTCGCTCAAGTCCACTCCAGTGGCCCGCTCCGGCGGAGACCGCTCGCCACGGTCGCTCAAGTCCACTCCGGTGGCCCACTCCGGCGGAACCGCTCGCCACGGTCACTCAAGTCCACTCCGGTGGCCCGCTCCGGCGGAGACCGCTTGCCACGGTCTCTCAAGTCCACTCCAGTGGCCCGCTTCGGTGGAGACCGCTCGCCACGGTCGCTAGGAGCCAGGTCCGGGGAAGTGGTGCTCACTCCCTGGGCGGTCCGAGGTTTGTATAGCTTCTTGACTTGGTTCCGTACCCCAAGCGTAACACCCTTGCCGCCCTATGGAGAACGCTCTAGTACCCGAACCTGGCAACAGGTGTTCCGGCCTCCAAGGGGTCTGGAGCACCCGCTCTTGACATGAGCACGCCGACGCAGCCAAGTTGTGTGGGAACACATCACGATAGTGGCCCCACCCGCGGGTTCGTACCTCTCTCGAGGTGGGCCCGGGGGCCACTGTCGGTACCCCAGGACTGGGGTACCCGCTCTTACTGTGTCTAGGTAAGAGTCTCGTAGTTATCCTTAACTACGCCCTGAAGGCCCGAGCAGCCGGACTCCTGTGGTACGGAGCCCTTCTCACCCGGCAAACGGCCCCGGACCTGTTCCCCGCTTGGGAAGGGTCCGGTGACGCCACGTGTCCCGGAGAAGGAAGCGCTCGGCCAAAACAACTGGGGGTTCCGGACCTCCCACAGAGCGCCGGACCTCCGCAGGGTCCCGGACCCCCACGGGGTCCCAGACCCCCATATACTATCCGGACCCCTCAGCAGGGTGGGAACCGACACCCTGCCTAGGGCTGGTCCAGAACCGCCACGCGTCCGTAGGCGCGGGTACGTGCGCGGCTGCAAGGCTTCCACTGGACGGCTCGCCCACCTACCGCATTCAATGCGGGAGACGTAAGTGTGCTCTACCACAGCAGAGCCCTAGGCGACTTTTGCCAGGCTGCACTGTTGATCGCGTGTTGCCGAGGCGCACAGTGCAGCCGCAGGCGCCGTCCACGCCACGCATATCAGTCTACTATGCCAGTTGGACACGACGGCTAAGCTTCGCCCATCATGACGCCTACGCAGTAGCCACGACAGTCTACGCCGTAAGCTACACTGCCTCAACGGGCGCCTCGCCGACGGGACAAGTGAAGACCCCCTCGTTCAGAGAGTCTACAGGGCGATGAAGCATATCCGGGGAAAGAGATTCTCAACACTGTAGCACCATTAATGCCTTCTGTGCAATATGCTATAGATCTATGTTGGGCCCACCTGTCGGGGTCTCAACGCCAGTGTACGCGTCTCCCTTGAGCTATAAAAGGGAGACGCCCGTTAGAGGATTGGGGAATAAGCCCTGGCTGGGCAGAGGATAGACTGATTCATAAGGAAGAGCAATACATCTCGCAGTGAACGTAGGGTGTTACGCCTCTGGCGCCCCGAACCACTCTAGATCACCGAGTGTTTTTGTGTTCTTGCTCCCGAGCTAGATCTGCCTAATCGCTTAGTGCTTCCCTGAGTACTCCCCCTCTGGGATTAGGCGGGTGCATTACGCCATCCGGCTGTGGGTACCATAAAAATCCACGACACAACTAATAAGGATTCACCTCCTTCAAAGAAAAGAAAGACGGTAAAGGCACATCAACAAGAAGTTGATGAAACTCAGCGTGGATATGATCCACAAACCTCCTCGAATGCATGCATGGTCGAAGTAGGGATATCAGAATACCCAAGGACCATGGATACGGGAAATCCGGATGTGTCCTTATGGGTAGATGAACTTGCTACCAATTATATTCAAACTGGCAAAATCTTTGACCGTAAGGCTACTGTTGTTGACACTTATTTCTCTAAACAAGTTGCTGACATTCTTAATGATCCCGATCCTAAATCCTTGGCAGAGTGTAGAAAATGCTCGGACTGGAATCAATGAAAAGAAGCTATTGAAAAAGAGATTGCCTCGCTTTATAAAAGAGAAGTATTCTCGGAAGTGATGTTAACACCTAAAGGCACCTTCCCTATAGGATATAAATGGGTTTTGTTCGTAAGCGAAACAAAAATAACAAAGTGGTTAGATATAAAGCAAGGCTAGTAGCACAAGGCTTTACGCAAAAACCTGGCATTGATTATAATGAAACGTATTCCCCAGTAATGAGTGGCATAACCTTCTGATACTTAATATCACTAGCAGTACAAAATCTTCTATCTTTGCAATTGATGGACGTAGTAACCGCATATTTATATGGGTCACTGGATTTAGAGATTTACATGAAAGATCCAGATGGAATAAATGTACCGAATCCGTCGGCAAATCGCAACATGTATTGTGTAAAGTTGAAAAAGTCATTATATGGCTTAAAACAATCAGGGCGGATGTGGTACAATCGATCAAGTGAATTCTTTTCTCTTAAAGGATACACTAAAAATGATAGTTGCACGTGTGTGTTCATTAAGAAATCCTCCACTGGATTTTGTATCATTTCAGTATATGTTGATGACCTCAATATTATTGGGAATGAGAGAGATATAAATGAAGCACATCATCATTTAAAGACGGAATTTGAGCTGAAGGATTTGGGTCAAACCAAATTTTGCTTATGTATTCAACTTGAGCATTTACCTTCAGGAATTTTTGTATATCAATCGGCATATATCCAGAAAGTATTAGAAAAATTCAATATGGATAAAGCATATCCCGCCAAAAATCCTATGGTTGTAAGATCCCTCGATATGAAGAAAGATCCTTTTCGACCAAGGGATGAAGAAGAAGAAATTATGGGATCTGATTTCCCATATCTTAGTGCTATTGGAGCACTTATGTATCTGGCAAATAATTCCAGGCCAGACATTGCATTTGCAGTGAATTTACTTGCTAGATATAGTGCAGCTCCTAATAAAATCATTGGGCTGGAATTATGAATATTTTTAGATATCTTAATGGCACAAGAGATCTTGGTCTTTTCTATGACAGAAACCAAGACCCTACTTTAGTTGGATATACTGATGCTGGCTATTTATCTGATCCCCATAATGCCAGATCACAGACTGGTTTTGTATTTCTACAAAGTGGAACTGCTATCTCTTGGAAATCATCCAAACAAACTTTGGTAACTACCTCCACTAATCATTCTGAAATCATTGCATTATATGAACCCTCAAAGGAGTGTGCTTGGCTTCGTAGAATGATAAACCACATAACTCAGTCATGTGGTATTAGTCCAATTAACTCACCAACCATTATCTATGAAGATAATGCTGCCTGTGTTGTTCAGATGGAGACTGGTTATATTAAGAGTAATATTACAAAGCATATTGCACCTAAAATGTTTTATCCTCATGAATTACAAAAGAATGGGGAGATAAATATTCTGCAAACTAAGTCTTGTGATAACCTTACTGATTTATTCATAAAATCATTACCATATTCCACTTTTTCGAAATATGTTAAAGGAATAGGTATGAGACGACTTAGAGATATGCAGGAATCAGGGGGAGTATCACTCTCCAAAGTATAACCCAGTTAACATTATATTATACTCTTTTCTTTCTATGGATTTTTCCCTTAATGAGGTTTTACCATATAAAGTTTTTAATGAGGTAATATCGACATAGGAGATGTGTCATATCATCTATTTTTTCCACATGGTTTTTGTAAGGTGATAATAGACATAATAGGATAGGATAGAAATGTTATAGTATCTTATTCCTGGATAATGTAAATTAGCTATAGATGAATTCAATCAAGGGGGAGTGTTAAGAACTAATGGCGGTAGTGATCTCATCCCAAGGAAGTGTCCAGAAGACTAGCAGTTGCCTAATCACCCCTTAACAAAAATCATCACGTTGTAAACATGATTAAGGACCGTACAGACGTGTTGCCGTCCGTTCGGTGTGTACATATTTGTTCACTGTTAATGGAAATACAACAGAGAAATCATTCTCTAATCTTTCTCACAATTTCTCAAACTCTCAACTCTAAATAGGAATAAGGCCCTTCTGCGGCTGCCAGTGGCAGGTGACGAGGCGATATGGGGCTGTTTGGATTTAAGAAGGAAAAAGTTCATCCCAAGTCCCTCAACTTGCAGCTGAATCCAGGTTTCATCCTTCAACTCGAAAACCAAGTCGCAGGTCCCTAAACTTGTGATACCAGGCAAGCTTCGTCCTCGGACGAAACCGATGGTGCGTTTTGCCGACGTGGCGCGATGTGGACACACCCCTGGCACATCAACATGTCCACGTGTACCCGGACCAACCTGTCACTCGCCCTAAATTGGATAGGGTTTGGCTGGGGGTGGGGGGCTGCGACGGACTAGGGACCAACGTTTGACCAAACTGGACCAGGAGGCAGCACGGGTTGGGTGCGGTTTGGTGAGGGGGATCTGGGTGTGGTTCGGCTAGACCCATAGACCAGGGCTTTCATTTGTTATTGGAAGCCCAGGGCTTCATATATATATATATATATATATATGTGTGTGTGTGTGTGTGTGTGTGTGTGTGTGTGTGTGTGTGTGTGTGTGTGTGTGTGTGTGTGTGTGTGTGTGTGTGTGTGTGTGTGTGTGTGTGTGTGTAGGAAGAGTTTTATGTATATGCGCATGTAGCTACACTCACCTTCAATAAACCAATAAGGGTATGTTCGCATATTCATTTATCAGTTTAAGTATGTTTAGTACATATAATGAGGTATGTCCATGTACCTCTGATATACTCACATACCTCATGCATATACCACCATAGATTCAACTCCGATTCAACCCTTCCTCTAATTTCTATTTCGGTTCTTACTTATGCTACACTAGAGTCAGCCCTCGGCTTCACCATTCACCACTTGTCTGGTGGTTCCTACAAGCTCTTGCAGGGCCACATGTTGTTATGCTTATATCTATATTGTTAATAGTTCTTGCTTGCATAAATGTCCTTTTCTACATGTGCTGACAGAATTGTTATGCATATTAACTAATATTTATGATATATTTTTAGGGAGATGCCTTATGACCAAATAGAGCATATGCATGGGCTAGGAGGAGACTATGCAGGGCACAAATAGCGTTCACAATTAGTCGCTTTTATATTTTTAGTTCATATATGTAGTTACATGCTTCAAGTTGAGTGGATCTTCTATTATACCTGTCATGAACCATTTCTCCTTTTGGATTATAGAACCTTTGTTTTCTTGTGCTAAATATATGAACTGAATATTTCGCCACAAATCATCAGTTGTTTCGTTTGGTATATATTAGTGGTGAATTATCAGTTGTTTCGTTTGATATATATCGCCACGAATAGTCAGTCGTTGCATTTGGTATATATCGCCACGAATCATCAGTCATTGCCTTTGGCATGTATCGCTATGAATATTAGTCATTGCATTTCGTGCATATCGCCATGAATCATCGGTTATTACATTTGGTATGTATCACCTCGAATTATCACTCGTTACATTTAGTATATATCGCAACGGAACATTTGTCATTGCATGTGGCGTATATTGCCATGAATCACAAATCGTTGCTTTTGGTATATATTGTAACGAATCACTAGTCGCTGCATTTGGTATGTATCACCTTGAACATTAGTCGTTGCGTTTGGTATGTGTCGCCATGAATAATCAGTCATTGCATTTGTTATGTATCACCACGAATTATCACTCGTTGCATTTGGTATATATCGCAATGAAACATCTGTCGTTGCGTTTGGCATATGTCGCCGCAAATATCAATCGATGAGTTTTGTTTATATTGCCATGAATATCATTGTTATACTTGGTATACATCGCTACAAAGTGATTTTGTTGCAATAAGAGCCTTTATTAGCCCTATTGGGGGACTGATGCCGCGACTCAGTTTTTTTAGGCCTCGAAGAGGAGCGCGGGAGCTATGGAACAGGATGAGCAGCTTCGGCCTCATCTTCGGGAGACAACTTGAAGAGGAGAGCGAAGACCTAGAAGCCCACCCCTAAACCGGGGTCTTTGGGTGAAGAAGAGGCATCTCCGGTAGAAGAGGTGTCTTCGGGAAAAGAGGCATCTTCGGGAGTCGAAGGCATCGTCGCGTAGCACGCCAGATGCCTCATTACCAAGTCGATGTCTTTGGAATGGTACAGGTGTCACGGAACCAGAATTGACTACGGCTCGGGCTGAAGAGGGTCATCTTCGGGACGAGGATCTACATCCCCCCAAAGAGGAGAGCGGGCCACATGTCTGATGGGGGACCACTCCTGTGTACTGCAAGTAGTTGAATGACTGATGTACCCTCGAATATTCCTAGGATCTGGTGGTTGTAGAGGTCCTAGGGTAATCTCTCACTAATGTAAGCAGATGGAGTTCCTATAAATACCCCAAGGGGTGCTCGTGTACAGAGGATGATAAATAGTAGAGAATATTATTCCAATTCACTATTTCATCCTTACTGTTGAGAGCTATATGGAGTGAACTTCGGGTTTTCTCTCCAACAGTTTGGCACCCATCGTGGGGTGAGCCCATGGTCTAGACGAAATCTACAAAATCAGCTGCCGCCGCTGCAGTAGAAGCAGCAGCTGCGACAGCCACCGAAGTTGTAAACATGAACCAAAACATCATCCAAAACCCACCACGAACCCAACCACCAGAAAATCGACTTGGAGGTACACCACAGCTCCAAGACATACCAGAACGGCAAATGGGTGAAGACCAAAGAATAACAGGTGGCACTTCGCATCCACCGACCTTCGCAGACGAAGAGATGGAAGTCTACTGGAGAGTACAACAAGTTATGACATGAAAAGGGAAATCACAAATATAACCAAGACCGACTAGAACAAGGGAAGAGCAGGTGCAAGAAATAGAAAGATACGAAGAAGCCCAACAACAACTACAGAAGAAAAGAGAACGATTGGAATTACTCATCAAGCAAAAAGAACAAGAAGAGCTTCGGGAACAAATGAGGAAGCTCCAACAGTCAATGCATTCAATCTAACGTGACATACATTTGCTAGAGAGCCGGCCACATTGAGAGCAATACAGCGAACAGATTGACATCAAAGATGATGATGACGAACACTAATTTGATCAATTTGAAGAAGAACAACATCAGTTTCATTGGCGAAATCAAAGAACCCATGGTCGAAGCACCCGAAGAGAAACTGCAGCAACTTCACCCCTATCCTCAAAGCTAGAAGAAATTCCTTGGCCTCCAAAATTCAAAATACCAGCACTGTTACCACAGTATGATAGACGGACACGAAAGAATTCCTCATGAGAAATGAGGCAACCATATCTTCGGCCGGGGGGAACAACACAATCAAAGTAAAGTCCTTCATCATGGCATTAAAGGGACCAGTGCAACAATGGTTCACCTCTCTCCCTCTGAGAAGTATCTATTGCTGGCAGCAACTTTGAGAAAAGTTATTGGCCAACTTCCAAGGTTTCCAACAAGAGATGTACACAGCAGGGGATCTCCACAACTGTAAGCAAAAGAACGATCAAACATTACAGCAGTATCTCCAAAGCTTTGTAAAACTAAGAGCACAAGCCCCGAATGTAAGCGAAGACACAGTCATCGATGCAATGATCGAAGGACTAAAAATGGGGTCATGCGCCAAATACTTGGATAGAAACAGGCCAAGTAGCGAGAAAGAGCTCTTCGACATGCATAGTGCAAGAATATTGCAAATCAGACAGAGGCAAAAAGGTGAAGATTGGACTTTATAGCAGTGCTGTGTGAAACAGAAAGAGGCCAAGGCCCCCTCCGAGGTAATTGGCGAAAACAAGAAAATGAAGATAACAGACAGTATCAACCAAACAGACAGCCAACACGAGTGAATGCAATTGAAACCGAAGAAGATAGACAACAAGAAAATCAGTGAGATTACAACTCCTACAGGGGAAGAGGATATCGTGGCTGAGGAAGATTTGGTCGCTCTAACAGACCCCCTTACTGCGTCTTCCATGGCGAAGACAAGGGGCACACAACCAAAAACTGCCCAATAAGGCAATAACCCAAGAAACCCAGCAAAGAATGCAAAACCAAACCAACCCCCAGAACAAAAACTAAACCCATCAAACACATCAACCAAAAACAGTTCACTACACAACAGCAACAGAGTATGCCACAACTTACAGACCAATTAAATACTTTGCCCCAAGCTACCATATGCACAACCCACACCTACCGCTACCACAAACAAACACTCCAGTGCAATTACCCCCACCACCCCCAATACACTTACTTCCACCGTCTCCACCACAAGAGAACCAAACATAGCCTTCTCAGCAGCATGCCCATCAACAAACATGGCCAACGGCAACACAATCTCAACACTATGACACCTTACCTCAAAAACATCCTAAAACCGAAGAGACCAAATGTAAGGAAAATGGCCTCATGTGCCATATTTCTATGATTGTGTTTTGGTGACTGATTGACAACCAACACTTGGACTAATAAACTTTTCTAGATGAACATTCTTAGGTATTTAGGTCCAAGGGATGAAGAAGAAGAAAAGCCGAAGGCATGCCCGAAGGGCCGCCTCAATTGGGGTTCCACTACCCGGTTAGCGGACGGGGGTCGAGGGGGAGCCGCCCCACGCGGGTCTCAGGGCAACGCCCTGAAACCTCAGAGCCCTGTGAGGACCGAATGGTCCATTCTGAGGGACCGAACATACCTCCGGACAATGTTTCCCGAAGGGGTGAAGAAACTAGAAGCATGGCGAGTAATGAAGACCGGACAGTCCGAAGTTGGTGAGAACAATGGATCAGACAAAGTCATGGAGGCAGCAGCTAAAGCGACCAGGATACAGGGACCAGACAATACGGTCTAGAAGACCAGACAAAGGTTCGGACAAAGATGGCCGAGGGTATGAAGATTGAAGCCAAGGGACATTATAACGGATCGGATTGTCCGATCAGTGAGATCGGACAAACATTCAGACAAAGGAACCCGAGGCTATGGAGTTCGAGCAGCCGAGGAAATCAATGGACCGGACATTCCGATCTATGAAGACTGGACAAACCTCCGAACAACATAATGGCTAATTCAATGGCTGGATTTGTGACCGTTGGAAAAATGAGTGGACCGGATTGTCCGAGGTTGGGAAAAAGACATGGACCAGACAATCCGAGTCAGCAGCTTTTGTCCAACGGCTAGCTTGTGTTTGGGGGCTATATAAGCCACCCCATCTGGCCATTTTGAGGGAGTTAGAGACCCTGAAGACCACATCAAGTACAGAGAAGGATGATTCCAAGCATCTCTACCACACCAACCACTATATGAGAGCTTAGAGCATGATCCAAGCTAGTTAGAGCTAAGAGAGAGTGAGCTTGCGAGCTCTTCTTGAGAGTAGCTCCTGTGTGAGCTAGAGGAGAAGCCTTGGCTGCGGTCAAGCCACTTGTACTCATTGCTAGACCCTCCTTCTTGGTGTGGAGCAGCGGCGACAACTTGTGCGGGGACGAGGAGACCCTACAAACTCTGTAGTGAAACATCCGGCACCTTGTGACTGAGAGAGGCGGTGGCGGTGGCTAAGCCTTGGAGGCTTGGTGGCACTTAGCCTTTGCTTGCCGTGAGCCTTGAGTGGCGAGCGCAAAACATGATCGGAAGAGTCTTGGTGCTCGGCTCGGATATTGCCTTTGGTGGCGAGCCCGTGGACGTAGCCCTTAGTGGTGGACCACTTTAAATCTCTGTGTCTCCCCTTGAGTTTGCACCCCCTTGCCCTTATCTTTTTACTTATAGCATTTACGTTTCCGCATTCACTTTCTTGTGTGCCTTTAGCTTTCCTAGTTAGTTTAATTAGGTTTGGCTCTAGGTTACAAGTCTTTTGGGTAAGTTAGAGAGCGCATAGATGAACCTTAGACTTAACTAGCATGGGTAGGACGCGATATGTTTATTCTATGCACTAGAAAGCCCTAGGATTTAGAAGAGCGATTAGCGACCCAATTCACCCCTCCCCCACTTGGGTCGGATACCCCGGCACATTCCTTACACCAAAGCTCAGCTATCCACAAATGACCAATCCCAGCAACAAGCACACAGAGTCAATGTGATCAACGCAATCACAGGAGGCTCCAAAGAACCACGACATGAAACAAAGAGGCATAGAAAAGAATACCTTCGGTGCATCAATCATGTGTCTGAGGGCACATGCTTCAAAATGAAATGGTCAAGCATGCCCATCACCTTCACCGAATATGATCTCAAGCTGAAAAACTATCCCCACAAGGATCCGCTGGTCATAAGAGCCATTGTGGGCATCAACTCGGTACATTTCTTGGGAAACAACATTGGCAGAATATTAGTGGACAACGGCAGTGCAGCTGACATAAGTTTCAAGAATTGTTACTTCTCCATGGGTTTCAAACTCGAAGATCTAGATTCAACTGACCAACCGCTGTATGGCTTCGGAGGCAAAAAGATAGAGGCCATTGGCAAAAAGAAAATCAATGTTACCTTCGGCGAAGGCGAATTCAAAAGAACCGAAGAAATTCTCTTCGATATTGTCGATATCGATTATCCCTACAATGCCATCTTGGGCAGGGGCATAATCAACAAATTCAAAGCTGTCATTCATCAGGGCTGTCTGTGCATGAAGATGCCCACCCCAGCTGGAGTACTATCCATATATGGAAGTCAGAAAGATGCAAGAGATGCAGAAATGAACGCTTCGCTATCTAACAAGAACATCCACTCCATCAATGCAACTTCAGAGGAATCCGAAGACGAAAATCTCAAAGATGAGTTAGAAGACAAAGAGCCAGAAAAAGCACAACCTCACAAATACACTAAGAAAGTGCCGCTGTGCGAAGACACACCAGAAAAATGTGTAACAATAAGTGCCACGTTAAGCACCGAAGAGGAGGAGAAATTGATCCAGTGTCTTCGCAACAACCAAGAAGTCTTCGCTTGGAAACCGTCTGATCTAGTAGGAGTGAGTAGATCAGTAATAGAGCACAAACTACACGTTGACCCAAATGCAAAACCCAGAAAGCAAAGGCTTCGTGCAACGTCAGAAGAAAGAGCCGAAGCTGCCAAAGTAGCCGTGCATAAACTCCTCGACGCAGATGTTGCATAAACTCCTCGACGCAGATGTAATAGAGAAGTACAGTTCACAGATTGGTTATCAAATGTGGTCATGGCAGAAAGAAAAATGGACAATGTAGAATGTGTATTGATTTCACAATCCTTAACAGTCATGCCCAAAGGACAATCACCCCTTGCCAAGAATAGACAGTCTAGTCGATTCCACTGCAAGTTGTGAAATGTTCAGCCTACTAGACTATTTTTCTGGATATCACCAAGTTTGGTTATGCAAAGAAGATGAAACGAAGACAAGTTTCATAACACCATGTGGAACATATTGCTACAAAAGAATGCCAGAGGGGCTGAAAAATACGAGATCAACTTTTAGCTGGATGATTGCAATCATAGTTGGCTCGCAAATTGGGAGAAACATCCTGACTTATGTCAATGACATAGTCGTGAAAAGCAAAATAGCCGAAGATCACATAGTAGATCTGAGACTTTTGCAAATTTCCGAAGATACAACCACAAGCTCAACCCCGAAAAGTGCACCTTCGGCATAAAGAAGGGAAAAATTACTAGGTTGCTTGATATCAAAGACTGGCATAGAAGCGAATCCAGAAAAATCTCAGCCATTAGAAATATGGAGGCCCTAAAGTCAAGAAAACAAGTGCAAGCACTAACAGGCAGAATTGCAGCCCTGAACAGATTCATACTAAAATCTGTAGAGAAAAGTTTGCCTTTCTTTCAGGTCCTGAAAAATGGAACAATGAAGCACTGGGGACCTGAACAACAGAAAGCATTCGAAGGGCTGAAGAAATACTTGGAAAACATAACAATCTTAACAAGTCTAACCCTCAGAGCAGAGCTCTTATTATACATTGCAGCAACCAATTCCACCGCCAGTGCCGTCTTGGTTGAAGAAAGACAAAAAAGTCAAAAGAAACAACAATGGCCAATTTACTTTGTATCCGAAGTACTCTCACCCTCGAAGAGAAATTACTCAGAAGTTGAAAAAATGGCATACACAGTTCTTATGGCATCAAGAAAGCTTAACCACTACTTTCAGAGCCGCACAATCAAAGTACCAACATCATACCCACTGCGAGATGTCTTAAAAAACAAAGAGTCTTTGGGTCATCTAGCCAAATGGGCAATGGAACTAGCAGAGTATGTCACTGACTTCATGCCAAGAACAGCCATAAAATCAAAGGTCCTCGCTGACTTTGTTGCTGATTGGACACCTTCAAAACCAAATAGAACTTCAAGCAGAACCGAAGAAGAATGGACCATTCATTGTGATGGATCCTACAGATCCAAGGGGTCAGCAGCGGCTGCGATTCTAACATCTCCTCAAGGGGCAAAATTCCAGTATGTCGTCCTCCTGGACTTTGATGAAACAACAAACAATGTGGCTAAATACGAAGCCCTGTTGTTGGGTCTCCGAAAAGCAAAATCAATAGGGGTCCAAAGGGTGACGGTCTTAATTGATTCAGAATTTTTTATGGGACACATAGATAAGAGCTACAAAGCTAGAGATCCTGTAATGAACCGATACTTCTAGGCAGCTCGACAAATGAAAAATTATTTCGCCTAGTGCGAACTGAAAATGAGGCAGCAAATTATCTATCACAATCCACTTCGAATAAGCAACCACTGCGTTCATATGTCTTCATGAAACATTGACCATAAGATCAGTTGACACTAAGTCAGGGAGCGTCAAGGAGATCACAACGATACATGCCAAGGAGTGGAGGGCACCCAAAATAGCAGTATTACATGAGAGCCAATGGACCGTCCTCATTGCTCTCCTGGTGTGATGAGTGATTGTCAACGAGCTAAAGCCCTCTAATGGATTGGAGGTAGGAGATGAAGACCTCGATGAACTGAGCCAAAAGGCCTCCAATGGACAGGAGGCAAGTCTCCATGTCGGTCAGCCATGGAAGTTCGGTACACGGAGGGGCGGATCGACAACAGCGGTGTAAGTCCTCCGATGGACTGTGAGGTGACTCCGATGGACTGGAGAAGCCAGGTGCCACTATGGTGCTCCAACCCAAGTGCATGGCGCGATGGTGTGCGAGGGAGGCTTTGGCGGCTTCGGCTCAAAACCGCCACCCAAGTTATGAAGACTTGGCGAGTGGGTCAAAACTCATCAAGATAGAACATTGGGTCCAGACGCGGCCCAGAAAGCCCGCAGAAGAAAGTTTCCTAATTTCTTACTTCAAAACCGGGGGAAGCTTCCGGACTACTGGCTACGTGCCGTACATCCAAGCGAGGCAGGGAGAAGAAGATCAAAGCGTCATCATAGTCATCCGATTGTATCTTTTACATTTCAGCCCCTCAGGGCGCTTGTAAGATAGGGGTCTTAGTGTAAATCTGTGTCATTAGGCCTAGGGTATAAATATCTAAGTGGCAGGTCATTTAGACTATCTCTTGGAGCTTCTAAACCTTAGGCTTAGCATTTCCTAGCAGCCATGTGCCTAAGAGATCAAGAGAGGCTTAGAGTGTAAGTGTGAGTCTCCTAGCTTTAGTCTTTTGCATCAAGAGGGAGGATGAAGGGTGGTAGGCTGTAGGGATCCTTGTATGAACTGTTCTTCCACTTAAATACATCAAGATGTAGCAGCAAATTCCGTGTCCTTGTATGCAGCATGTTCCCCCTTTCTAGATTGTTTTTTGGGTGAAATCTCAAAGGCTTTTGGTACTTTGCTTTGCCTACGAGTTTCTCCACCACTTTTGGCTCTTTTGGACTTGCAAGGATGTGGGAAATATGTCTTAGAACATCTCTAACCTGCTGGTTACCCATGAGCAAGTAGATCTTGAGTTTTCCCCTTTCTTGCCCAAAGATTGCCTTCTCACGAGATCTGAAATTCCTGCTAATCCCGTGATCATTTTGAGTTGATCTTTCGGGAAAAGCTTTGGAATAGGGTCCAGATAGCCTGTGCAAAATCTCGTGAAGTTTGGACAAGATTTGGTCAAGTTTTGGGTTTGGGAACTCAAGTTCCCTAGGCTGCAGCCATCAGGAGCAACCCCCGGACCTTCCGGCACCACCAGACAGTCCGGCAGCGTGCACCGGACAGTCCGGCATTGGGCTGTTCTGGCTCCACCGGACAGTCCGGCGGCTCTCACTAGACTATCCGGTACCACCAGACAGTCCGGCTCCGGGCACCGGACAGTCCGGCGTGGCCAGGGCAACTGCCCCATTTTCCGTGTTTGGTTTTTTCCACTGTGTTTTTGCTTCAACATTGCTTTTGTGGTTTTCACCTCTAGCCCATACTCTTTGCTTACTGGTTTTCAGTAAGACACACTTAGGTGTGGAGTGGCTAAGTGAAGCCAGTTTGCACGAGTTGTTGCTTCGCTTGACTTGCGATCTTTTGGTTGTTGAGTCTTGTGCTTTCATTCACTTGGTGTGTACCCTTTCAGTGGGCGACACTAAGTGCTTGCTAGACACGTTTCCTTTTAGTGCACGATGTCTAGTGTTTGTAGTGCTAGGTTTGTCAGTTCGCCATTCGGGGTTGAGTTTGAGTTTTTAACTGCTCGTATTCACCCCCCTTTAGTCACAGTCTTCGGTCCTACAATTGGTATTAGAGCCGGTTAGGTTTCCCATACCTCAACTTGTGACGAAACCGTAGCGACGATGACTTACTCCAGGAAGGTTCCGGTCCTTGGCTCAGATGGCTACACCTACTGGAAGGGTAGGATGGAGGCTTTCCTCGTTAGCCGGAGTCAGGACATATGGGATGCTACCTAGAGTTTGACTTTTATGGTGCTTCCAGTGGCAGAGTGTACTACGCCTGAGATCGTGGCTCAGCATGAGGTGAATGCCAAGGCTGTTAACCTTCTCTTTTCCGGACTTGGTCCGACTGATTATGAGAAGGTGAGTCACCTCAAGACGGCACGAGAGATATGGTCCTTGCTCAGTGCACACCATGAGGGTACAGCTACTATCAAGGCCCGTCTCGTTGAGACCTACCGGCGCGAATATGAAAATTTCGTGCAAAAGCCGGGTGGAACTGTGGATGTTCTATTTGCTCTTTTAGTCAATCATTAACAGGCTCTGGGCCGATTCCACACCTGCTGCTTTCACATATTCTGACCATCAGCAGGTTGTCAAGCTGCTGTATGCCTTGGACTGGAAATTATGGGAGATCAAGAAGAACTCTGTCATAGAGTATGCATGATATGATACAATTGGAGTGGAGGAGCTATATAGCAAGCTCAAGGCCATAGAGGTTGATTACTGGATGACAGAGTCTCTCGACGGTACTGGCTCGAAGAGCCTGGCCTTGGCTACTCCCTCCCGTGAGGCTGCCACTAGCCCCCCAGTTCACAACTTCTCGTTTTCTGCTTTGATGTCTGTGATAGAAGAGCAGTTGGCGTCTCTTGGGGATGAAGAGCTGTGTTTGGTGTTTAGTCGTTTTCAGGGTGCCTATGACATCCAGATGAGCAAGAAGAGGGTAGAAAGGCCCAAGTGCTTCGAGTGCAGAGAGGTCGGCCACTTCATCGCCGTGTGCCCGAACAAGAACCATGACTACTACAAGAAGGGCAAGAGCTACTCCCGTGACTCCGACAAGTACCACTCCGGCAAGCACAGCTCCGACAGGCAGCGCTCCAGCAAGTTCCGCCCCAGCAAGAAGAAGAACTTCCGAAAGGCATTCAAGAGCTATCGGAAGGACAACTACAAATAGGACAAGGCTTTCTTCGCCAAGATCGGACTTTGCAGCAGTGGTCTTCTTCCTCTTTGTCCTCTTCGTCAAGCTCGAGTGATGAGGAGATCCAGTACAAGAAGGACAAGAGGAGAGATCAAGGAGGCCCAGCAGAACTGTGTTTCGTCTCCACCAGCTCCAAGTGCAAACTCAAGCACAATGCCAAGAAGAGGCCTGTCTGCTCCATGGCGTTGGTTGATGAGAACAACGATGACGGTGATGACTCTTCCTCTGGTGATGAGGTAACTTCCGAGCAAGTCGAAATCCTTGAGATTCTAGAGGAGAATAGCCAAGCGCTAAAGGCCCATGATAGAATGATTGGGAAAGCGGCCAAAAAGCTCAAGAAGCTTAAGGCCAAATTAGCTGAGGCCTTGGAGGAGAATGAGAAGCTTAGGAGTGCTAGACCCCAGCCTTGTGAGATTGAGTGCTATTCCTGTGAGTCCATGATGAGAGATCTTTGTGAGTAATAGAGCAAATATGCTCATCAGGTAGAGGAGATTGATAGGCTGAAGGGTGAGTTAGGTGAACTCCAGTCTAAACTAGATAAGCCTATTATGAGTGATGAGCTTGAATGTGAGTCTTGTCTCCACCTCGCAATAGACATAGCTGAGCTGAAGAGAAAGGTTGAGGGATAGCTCACGGAGCTGGAAGAGCTTAGGGCTAGACCAGCACTTTGGGGTGCATGTATGGAGTTGAGACCTATTTTCAGAGGCGAGTTAGAGCAGTTGAGAGCTGACTTTGAGGTGCTTTCAGCACCTACTGACACTTGTGAGAACTGTTTGACCCTAAGGATGCAGCTAGTGGATAGGGATGCCACTATTAAGAAGCTAGAGAAGTCTGCTCCTGTGTTTCCCTCCTTAGATTGTGATACTTGTGCTGCCCAGATAGTAGTTCTAAAAGATCTGAGACTGCAAGTGTTGTCTTTGCAAGATGACAACTGCAGGTTGAGAGAGGTGCTGAGTTGGGTGTATGTGAGGCAACCCCAACTAGAGATGATTATAGAGAGCACCAAGAGAGCCGAGGATGACATGAGTGGCTTTGGGTTTGGGGAGTGCAGTACTTCAAATGAGAAGAGTTCCCCGGTTAAGATCAAAACTGCTCCCACCTAGCCAGGTCAGACTGTTGATGGGGTTTACTATGAGCCACCCAAGGCTACCCCAAAGATGCAGTACTGGACACCCAATCCCTCTCAGGCTAAGCTGGACAAGATAGTAGAAGAAGTGCTTAAGTCTACTGGAAAGGCAAAAGCCTAGCAGCCTGCACCACCCAAGGTCACACCACCTAAGCCCAAGGCCCAGCCTAACCCTTTACCCAGGAAGCCTGTCTACCACTGTGAGTTTTGATAGCGGAATGGCCACCTGGAGGAGTTTTGCTTCAGAAGAAAGCGGGTTGAGAGATAGGAGAGAACCTGGGGGAATCAGGATCACTTCTACCAGGGTGGTAGGCAAGATTCTCCCCACCGCCGTGAGATGACATACTGCTTTGCTTGTGGTGGGTGTGGAGGCGGTTTTCCAGACCGTGCTTTGGGTGATGAGAGACGCTTTGCTGGCCGAGCTCCAAGCCATTTTCAATGCGGCTATGGACCTCTTGACCGAGGCTTTGAGAGAGAGCTTGAGAGGCCACGCTTTGGAGGTCGTGGTTACTCTAGATCAGGGTTAACAATTTCGGCGAAATTTCGGGAAATGTTTCGTTTCTGCTAGTTACCGGGAAAAGAAATTTCGGTATATTTTGGTATTTTCTGTTTTGAATTTGGAAAATTAAAAAAAATTGTAAAAAATTGGAAAAAATATGATAAAAAACTAGGTGTTTTTCTAAGCAAATAGGACTAGAACACACTCAAATCTAAGATCATTTGCTAGGCTAAAATTAACATTTGAAACCGTAATTTGAATGACTTGTCATTTCATGTGCAAAATTTGTTTTCTCCCCTCGACTTCAACTAGACTTTGGTTTATCATGATGTTGGTGAGGTACCTATTCAATTTCATATGCATACCTACATCGGTTTAAAAGTTATTTAACACCTTTGGAGTGTTTTTGATGCTATGTGGACATGCTTATATGGTTTTGTGTTGGATATATTGTGTTGGAAACATATAATATGCACTCTGAACTGTGATATGCGCAACATGTCAAAATTTTCAATTTTTTCTATTATTCCCTCTCAAAACTAGATTTTCCGGTTCACAAACTGCGAATTTCGCCCTCTGGACACCGAATTTCGGCCGAAATCACCAAAATTTCGCCGGTATACATCGGAATTTCGTTTTTTGAATTCAAATTCCCTCTCCGTTCGGAAATAGCAAAATTCGGCGAAATTTCGACCGAAATTTCGTTTCTGGCAACTACCGGGATTTCACCAAAAAACGAAATGGTTAACCCTGCTCTAGACATGATGAAGAGTACTTTGATCGTGCTTACCCCACTTTCGAGTAGATGGCTCGGCACTGGTTCAGTAGTTTCTCTAACCCCAGTGCCAGACCATTTGCTCACTCTCACTTTCCTTGACTTTGCAGGATCAAGGCATGAAGGACGGGTGGATCATGGACTCCGGATGCTATAGGCACATGACAAGGCACCGCAAGTGGTTCTCCAGCCTCAACCCCGTGAGCACCAAGGAGTACATCACATTCGGGGATAACGATCAAGGTAAAGTGTTGGGTGTTGGTTTTATTTCGCTCTCTGCTAAGCTTTCCCTGAGAGAAGTTGCTTTTGTCCAGAATCTAGGGTTCAATTTGGTCTCTGTTTCACAACTTCTCGATGAAGGACTTGAGGTTCGTTTTAAGAAGGGTGTGTGCCATGTTCTTGATGCTGAGGAGACCCTTGTTTGTGCTTTGCGACCTTTTGGTCAAGTTTTTAGGGTAGACCTCACATCTGTTTCTGGCCCTGCTCACTGTTTGGTTGCTAGACCTTCTGCTGATATATGGAAGTGGCATAGGAGGCTTGGTCACTTGAGCTTTGATCTGCAAGTCAGGTAGAGTTCAATGGGCCTAATCTGAGGATTGCCCAAATTGAAAGCTGAAAAGGACTTAGTATGTCACCCTTGTCATCATGGCAAGATGATTGCCACTTCTCATGCACCTGTCAATCAGGTGATGATGTCTTACCCTGGAGAGCTTCTCCAAATTGACACTGTGGGTCTGGCAAGGGTACAGTCGGTCAGTGGGAAGTGGTATGTTCTTGTTATAGCGGATGACTTTTCTCTCTTTTTGTGGGTGTTTTTCATGGAGTTTAAAGATGAGACCTTCAGTTTTGTTCGAGATCTGGTCTTGAAGTTGAAGAACAAGAGTCAGAGAGCCATGAGGGAAATCCACAGTGATAATGGCGGAGAATTCAGGAACTCTCATTTTGAAACTTCCTACCGTGACCTTGGTCTTGAGCACCAGTTCTCTTCTTCTTATACCCCACCACGGCACGATGTTGTGGAACGCAAGAACCGCACAGTCGTTGAGATGGCATGGACGATGATCGATGAGCACAGGACTCCGATGCACTTTTGGGCTGAGGCAGTGAATACGGCTTGTTACATTGCTAACCGGATATTCTTGCAAGCTTTCCTCGGGAAGACCTCGTATGAACTTCGGTTTGGTAGGCAGCCCAGCATCAAGCATTTGCGAGCGTTTGGCTGTAGGTGCTTTGTGCTTAAGAAGGCGGGGCATTTGGATAAGTTTGAGTCTCGTTGCCTGGATGGTGTCTTTCTAGGGTACGCCTCGAGCTCTAGGGCTTTTCGAGTGTGGATCATAGAGGCCAAACAGGTAATTGAGACTTGTGAGGTTTCTTTTGATGAAACTATGCCTTCCACAACCCCTGCTTTTGAGATTTCAGTGATGATGAGGAATGCACCCCCATCTTTCAAGATGAAGATGATGTGGATGGTGCGGGTGATGCGGGAGCCTCTGCACTGGCTGCAGCTCCTGTCTCCTTTGCTATGAGCTCTAAAGATGAAGGAGGACCTTTGCCTACGGCTTCCTCTACACTCCCCCAACCGCAAGCTCGAGTAGATGGTGGCCCTGCTGAGGACGCAGGGAAGGTGACCTCCAAGATTGTTCCATCTCGGCAGGTCCAGCGGGATCACTCTCCACACAAGATGATCGGTGATCTACATCAGCGAGTCACGCGATCGTCAGTTAACTCTTTAGCCTTTTTCTCCCACTCTGCATTTGTTGCTTCTTTTGAGCTCCGGGATGTGTCACATGCATTATCTGATCCTAACTGGGTCAACACCATGCATGAGGAGTTGGAGAACTTTGAGAGGAACCATGTCTGGGACTTAGTTGAACCTCCACCAAACTGTCGCCCTATAGGAACCAAGTGGGTTTTCAAGAACAAACAGGGTGAGAATGGGATGGTTGTGAGGAACAAAGCGAGATTGGTAGCCCAGGGTTTCTGTCAGAAGAAGGGGATAGAATGTGAAGAGACCTTTGCCCCTATAGCTCATTTAGAAGCTATTAGAATTCTTCTTGCCTTTGCGGCCTCTAAAGGCTACAAACTGCAGAAGATGGATGTCAAGTCTGCTTTCCTAAATGGGTTTATAGAGGAGGAGGTATATGTGAGACAACCTCCTGGCTTTGAGAGTGCCAAGTTTCTAGACTGGGTGTTTAAGTTGAGAAGCCCTTTATGGTCTAAAGCAAGCTCCTAGAGCTTGGTATGCTAGGTTGAAGAGTTTCCTGCTCAAGTCTAGGTTTGTAATGGGTTTAGTAAACAAGACCTTGTTCTTGTTGAGTCATGGCGGTGACTCCCTGATAGTTCAGATATATGTAGATGACATAATCTTTGGTGGTTCATCTCACACTTTGGTGTCTAAGTTTGCTGAACAGATGAGTAGTGAGTTTGAGATGAGTCTCATGGGTGAGCTCTATTTCTTCCTTGGGTTGCAGATCAAGCAAAGCACAGAAGGAACCTCGTCAATCAAGCCAAGTACACGAAGGATATCCTGAAGAATTTTGACATGGGTGACTCGAAGCCTATGGCTACTCCGATGGGTACAAACACGACGCTTGATGCGGATGAAGAAGGGGAGGCAGTAGACCAGAAAAGAGTACCGAGGGATGATCGGCTCGCTCTTGTACCTGACGGCAACCAGGCTGGACATTTAGTTCGCGGTCTGCTTTTGTGCGCGTGTTGACGCTCCTTAGCGCCCCCGATTTATATACCGCAAGCGCACAGTTTCGTGTAGCTTTTCCCTCAGAGTATTCCCCCAAGGTTTATCAATTCACGGAACCAAAGAGACAAGAAACAATCTACTAGCATAGAGATTCCTTTGTGTGAGATGGTGAAAACGAATCTAATCTACTAAAAACACGACAAACACCGAAGGTAGCAAGAGAAAGTTAGAGATAACCAATCTAGATCACCTAGATCATGCATATGTTGTAGTTCCAGCTAGATAAAGTGAAGTAAGATAGATGTGAATCTCAATGAAAAGCCTCTTTAAACCCAAAATCTCCAATCCAATCCCTCGATACCCAACCTACTCTGTGGAGACGGCCTGTCACGACGCCCCCCTTTTCAACGGGATACCCTGAAGCAAGTCGAACTCACTTTGGTAGTTCCGCCATGAACCTCTAGCCACCATGACTACAAGATCATGCTAAGTGATCTATCTCGATAATAGATCTAAGATGAAGCGAACCCAAAGAAAAGAATGAAATCGAAAGAGGAGAACATGGTCGCTAAACATTTGGAAACACAAATAACTTCACCATGAATGATAGTACATCACAAGATCACAACCGAGGCCCTACCTTGATCTTGATGATCCTAGCTCCAGAACTCTGACGTGGTCTTCCTTGCAAGGTTCCCATGTCGGCTAGGGCAAACCCTAGACAACTAACACGACCCTCGGCTCTCCGAGAGGTGTCCCTCTATCTTCTCTGCTCCTTGGCGTCGTCTCCCGAATTGCTCTCTGCGTGAACCTTGGGAAGGGGTCTTTAAATAGCCTCAGGGAACCCTCGGTCAAAGGGGAGGTCGAACCGACCTAAAAAAGGCCTGGGCCGGCCGGCCCAATGAGCCTAGGCCGGCCGGCCTGGGTCTTTCCTTTGTCGGCTGGTGCTCAACTTTCTCCCCAAGTCTCCTGGAATCTTCTAGAGTTTATGTCTTTCACAATTGCACCCCTTTAGACGTCGTTATCTTCGAGATTTCTTCGAGGAGAAGGATAGGATGGAAAATCCTTCCTTAAATATCTCTTTGCTTTGCTTAGCTCCGAAGTATCTCAATCTTATCTTGTGGGCTTTGTCTTTTGGGCTTCATTGGAGGGTGGATGTGCATGAATGGGCCTCTAATCATCATGGTCTTCGATCCTTTGTTCGGGCTTTGGCCTTCGTCATTCTTCGTGTCATCGCGTGATTGTGGGCCTCGCCATTTCATGCTCCAAAATTGGTCAAAAACCTGCAAAAACGAAGTACCTCCAAAATATATGTGCAAACGTGAAAACGACCAATAATTGGCCCGAGGTTAGGATGGTTAGTGATTTTGATATTAAATTCATGCCATTATCAAAGTTAAACAGGGGATAAAATGGATACTTAAGGAGCGCCAACATTCCCCCCATGCTTAAACCTTGCTTGTCCTCGAGTAAGTCTTTGATAAAAATCAGCGCTGCCTTTCAGTGTCCAATCCCTGTACTTGATCATACACGAGAAAACACAATGCTCCCAAAAAATATTTTGCAGTTAATAGTTCAAGTTGTAACCAGCTTTTTTCAATGTGGAAGGTAGATACAAGTTAAATGCTTCCCCACACATGCTCTCACACATGCTCTCAAAATTAAACAAGTCTCAGGAGTAAGAAAGTAAGTTCCATAAGTAATGCTAAACCAAGATCAATAATTCAAACCTCATTGCAATTTGCTCATGGAAACTCTCAGCTCATCTTGTCTCTCAAACTTGCTAGAACTCTCTCCTTTCTTTCTCTCATATGTATGTGTGAGGCTTTATCTGGAGCTCTGGAAAGGTTAGTCCTAACAAAAGATATTATAATCAAGATATTATCAAAACAAGAAATACTTCTTATGGATTTATCGAGACTCATCAAAAAGACCATTGGAAAATAATTTCTTTGTGGAGAGGGAGAGAATGGAACACACACTTTAGATGGTGGACATGTGCAAATGGCAACGGTTGATCCCAAGGCACGACTGAAGTCCTTGTTATCGGATTGCACATGGTTGGAATAATTGAGTATAGAATAATCTTCAAAGTACCCGGAGTTTAATGAAGCAAACTGAACCGAGGAGCTTTTCATCATTATTTATTTCATTTTTTTCTTTCTTTCTCTTTTTTTTTTATTCTTTTTGCTCCTCAGAACCACTGGCAACACAATGCACTTACTCCACCTCCCCCCATGCTTGAACTTTTGCTTGTCCTCAAGCAATGAAGTGATGATAACTTGATGGAGTGAGTGCACAAAACCTTTATCAATTCTCTGGACATAACTTTGGAATTCAGGGGAGCATCTCCTCATGAAAGATTGAAGCCAACAAAGGAGGAAAAGGGGCAAGCCGGCCGGCCTAGGGGTGTTGAGCCGGCCGGCCTACTGCCTGTTGGCCTCCACTTCTTCGGATTTTTCTTCTGCGAACTCTTTGATGCTTCCCAAGCTTATGTTTTACTGAATTTTGCTCTTGATTCCACTGTTTTGCCGTCGAAATAAATATATATACTCAATATATAGGTTGTGGTCAAGGAGGTGTTTCACAAAAAGATGTTTTTGGTTAAGGGTGGATATCCAGCGAGGTTTGCGATGTTTCCGGTATAGAAACTCACAATGCATGGATAGAATGGCTAGCAAAAGATAGGTACGCAAAAATACGGAATGGTCAACTTCTTAGTCTCGTACCAAAGAAGATAAATCCTGAATTAATTCACCTGAAAATAATTCTTGCTCTATGGTTTTTATGATATATCATTTAAGCTTGTAGAAGGGTAGAGCAAATGCAAAAGGTATCATTGACAAGGTTAGCTCAAAATTAAATCCAAATTAAATTGTCCTTGACAAGCTTAAGTAAGAGAGCAAGAATAAAAGATATGGGTCCTAATTTATCATAACCTCCACAATTGAATTAGCCGGCATTTAATTAATTTTCAGATCATGTTAAAGAGAGCATTAGTTTAATCATGCATAAACCAAGCACAAGAAAGTAGACAAAGCGGCAACGATCATCATATTTTAACATGGCACAAACTTTCTATCATCATTACTAACCATAACATTAAAGTGTGGGTGATGCATTTATTTATCATGGTGATGAAGACAAAAGAAAACAAATTGCACACATGCTGAAATAAATAAAACAGAAAATCGCTACGCACACACAAGCTTGCACACATGCTGAAAATGAATGAAAAGAAATAGAAAATCCAAACCACACGTGCTAGCATTTTATTCTTGGTCATGCCTGTTGATCAATCTCCTTGATTGGCTCTTGCATTGTATCTTTGATCATAATACTGCTGAAATGCTTCTCCATTAAATTGTTCCGGTGGCGCCAGACCTAGAAGTCCCATTTGATATGCAATTCCTGCAGTTCCATCTTTTAGTTGGGTTGTATGCCTCCGGATGGCATCTATATCTTCCATATTTCTTCTCGCATAAGCACCCATAATTCTCACTCCTTGTTCTCGTTGAGGGAGGTCAAAATATTGTGCTCCAAATGACGGGTCGGGCATCTCTCCTTGATATGATGAGGGTGGGTAGCTATAGTTGCTAAATGGTGGGGGTGCCGCCGCAGCGTGCCCCCATGTTTGTTCTTGGCTTCTTGTTGTGCCGATGCCGATGTCCCTTCAATTAACCTTCCTCTTTTTGATTTCTTCACCTTTTTTCCAATATTTTCAACTCGCCAATCAGTCCTCCCTCTTGCAAATAATTTCAGCCTTTGATCGGGGAGGGAAATATCCATCTCAGAAATAGTAATTCCCTTCTTTTCATCTCCTCCGATATAATGGCCTTGCCTCAAATGATCAATCCCAATATCTCTTCCCGGGACATAAAATTTTTGGATCACTCGTAACCTCGGATTCAATGCTCGGGCTATCATTGTGAGATAACATCCCGAACCAACTTCTCCCGTGCTGGATGATGCTTCACAAAGCCACCTTTCAACCATGATGTTGGTGGGATCAATTACTTGCTTCTTCACCAATGCAACATTCATCCAACTTAATTCCTGGTCGGTGACCTTTGATTCTCTCATCCTCCCAAGAATTCTTTTGCTCAACCAAGAGTGGAATATTTGGAGGGTAACATTACTTATATTCTTTCTTTGGCGGTTGACATCTTTTGCTATTTTTGTCCAAAATTCATCAAGCTCTCCATCTTCAACTTGCACCATTTCATATGCATTATTTTTGAATCCGAGCAAGCTTCCTATTTCACCATAGGTGATTACTTTCTCTTCATTCTTGAGCCTAAATTTCAGACATGAAACTTCTTCACCATTCACCATTTCCGTTGATTTTTCTAATGTCATGAACATCTCAAGAGCCACTTCTTCTTGCATATCAACCGTGACACCATCGGAAAATAACTTGCAACCGATGTTCTCTAATAGCTCATAGATGTCATGATGAAATCCCAGCTTCACCAATGCTTCATCATCAAAATCATAATTTGCTCGTAGTCTTCCCTTCATGAACTTGAGCCTTTCTTCTTCTTCCTTCGACAAGATAATAAACCCATATTCCGAATTCTTGGGCTTGTATGGTGGTGGTGCGGATGACCTTGTCGAACGCCGTGGAGGAGGTGGCATCCCTTCGGTGAATCTCATGGAGGAGCTTCTCGGGTCTCTCATCCCACCAAGGAGCAACATGTCGCTCCTCGGTGCGGGGTTGTCTTCCTCCATGCTCCGCGGTGACTCGGAGACCGAGTGCCTTCGCTAAGAACTTGCCGATGCCTTCTCCTCCTGGCGATGAACTTCATGAGGCCACTCATGGTGACTCCTTCCTGCACACACTCAAAAACAAACACATCGGGGGTTTCTTGCCGGCGGGAGAACAATATATCGAAGAGTGGAACAAACTAGGAATTGTGGTGAATTTTCTGAGATTTTTGGAGTAGATTTTGGTGGACGAATTTTTCAGGGCTCTAACTGATGTTTCTGGGCAAAGAACTTGAAGAACATAAGCAAGGAAATGAGTGAGGAGCGTACCTGCCAAAGGGGAGCACCAGAGGGCATAAATAGGGGCCAGGCCGGCCGGCCTAGGGCCTTGGGGCCGGCCGGCCTAGGGTGTTTTTCCCTCTTCTCCACTTCAATTTTCTCTGGTGGCTTCCTGGTGCAATTATTTGCTTCTGTCCAGTACATCTTGTATGCTTTGCACCGCCCAAATCATATGAACCACTCCTTCTTTGCCTTTGATGTCCACTTGCAACATTATTTCTCCACTTTGTGTCATTCACCTTGTCCCATGCTTAATCATTCATCACATGGTGCCATCTTTGCTGAAAATCACTTGTCCTTCCCATGCATGGCTGCCCCCTCCTTTGAATTATTTGCATGTGGTGGTAGGTAGAGAGCACAACTCTTTCCCGTGAACTCACTTTGATCAATAGATGTTAATCAAGCACATAAACCCTTTCCAAATGATGCTTAGATGTTTAATCCTCCTCTAACTTCGAAATTTCAGAATTGAGTCAAAGCATGCAATGAGTTTAAATGAATAATTAGAGGGGGATTGAAACTTCTTTACATTTGTAAGTCGAAAAATATTTCCCGACTACATTAATTTTGGTTGCACCGGAACCGTTCACTTTCATGAATTGATAGCGAACAATCTCGAATTCAACTGTGGGTCTTGGGTTTAGGTTCTAATTTTTGCCAAAATGAGAGAGAGAATTTTGAAAAAGAGAATAATTAAGGTTAGGAAAATTCTAGTCCTATGGTAATGAAACTGAAAATTCTCTCTATGTTTGTGTGAACCTACGCATCAAAAATTTAAGTAACATAGCGCGGCTCTACTCGTGTGTTTTAACTCAACTTGGTCCGGCCGTCATGGAGAGGACGGTCGCCAAAAATAGGTATGGAATTTTGGATGTGGCTTTCTCAAGAAGAGGCAAATAAATCATAGGATGGCTGATGTCATTGGTTTAAAATAAGAAATAACATTGGAATAACCGAGCGAATAAAATCCAAATCGAATTGATTGACCGAATTACCAATTATTCAAAAGTATATCATGTTCTTGCATAGCAAAATTCTCGACTCACTTACCTAAACTTTTCGCGGGTTGTCCTCCCGGCAGCTTATTCTTGACTCGACGAACGGGTTGCCTCCCGCAAAGCGCTTCGTTTATAGTCTATAGCTAGACTTTCTTCTTCTTCATTTCGGACCAACGCTCGGTGATGGCGCTGCAGTCTTGGGTACCCATTTCCGCACAATCCTTGGTGCGGGCTTGTCTTCTATGTTAGTCTTCTTTTTGGTCTTTACAGGCGGGCTTTTAGCTTTCTTCTTGACAGGTGCAACGATCTTCTTTGTCGTGATGGACGCGACGACTTCTATCTCCTTCTTCGCTTCCTTCTTGTTCGGCTCCTCTTCTTTCTTTGGCTTCTCCTCTATGACATGGCGGTGAGGTGGAACATATTTAACATTGATCATGTTGCATACCTCGAGGCGTGGACGAAACTTGAATTCGCTTGTGGTGCCATTGATGTCGAACTTTATCTCCCCCTTGCCAATGTCGATGTTTGCCCTTGCGGTCTTGAGGAAAGGCCTCCCAAGTATGAGAGGCGCCTTGCTCCCTTCTCCCATATCGAGAATCACAAAGTCAACGGGGACTAAGTGTTCTCCAATCTTCACGGGCACGTCTTCGGCGATTCCCAAAGGATAGCGAACGGAATTGTCCACTAACTCTAGGCACAAGGCGGTGGGTTCCAGCTCTGGTAAGCATAGCTTCTCGAACACATTCATTGGCATGACGCTCACACTTGCACTGAGATCACAAAGTGCTCTTTCGAACATAAGAGATCCAATGGAACACGGGATGGTAGGACATCCGGGGTCCCTCTTCTTTTCTGGAGCTTCATTAGCGATTGCTGCGCTATATTCCTCAGTTAGCTTGACAGTGCTTGGCGGTATCTCGCGCTTGTTTCCCATGATGTCTTTGAAGTAGCGAGAATACGTCGGAACTTGTAGAGCGTCCAAGAGCGGCATATTGATGCTCAACCTGCGTACCATCTCAACAAATTTGTTGAATTGCTCATCTTCGTGTTTGCCTTTCCGGTATCGTGGCCTTGGCAGTAGAATCTTGGTGTCTATATCATCTAGCTCAAACTCCGGCTCTTTGGTGACTATCTCTGGCATAGGAGTAGGTGCTTTCTCCTTGATGATGGTCTCCACTTCAACTCTTGGCTTAGGCTTCCTTGCTCCCGCTGCATGTTCGGGTTCTTCGGTCTCCTTTCCCGAGCGAGTTTGAATTGCCTTAGCCGTCTCCGGACTTTGAGGTTGCCCAGGCAATTTTCCTTCGTTGCTAGATAGGCGTCCAGCGAGCTGGGCTACTTGTGTTTCTAGCATCTTCATCATGTTGAGTACTTGAAGGTTAGAGCTCCCGACCTCCGTCACCTTGCCATCAATGTTCTCCAAGATCTTGTCCATAGCCTTGAACTTGGTGACGGTGTCCTTGTTGATCTTGCCTTGCTCCTCCATAAACTCCTTCAATTGTATACGAAGAGGCACCGAGTTTTGAATGGAAGAGCTTGCATTAAATTGGGGTCTACCTTGCCCGTAGCGGAAGTTGGTCGGCGGAATCCATTCTCCCTTCTTCATGTAATCGAGCATCTTGGCTTCCTCCAGGCAATTCTTTTGCACATGGCCGTACTCTCCACATTCTTCACATGTAGACCTTGCTTCGGCCGCCTTCAAATCGATAGCTTGGGCTTCTCTCTTTTCCACTTCCATCTTCTCCAACCTTCTCATGAGCGAGTCAATCTTCCCTTCTAGCACTTCTTCGCATTCCACTTGTAATACACTCTTCACGGCGCCCACGGCTTGGAGTGGTTGCAGGCGCCCCGATGATGCCCATGCGTCATTGTCCGCCACCTTCTTGAATAGTTTGAAAACTTGAGTAGGCATGAGCTCAATGATAGAACCTCCGGCTGATGCGTCAATGATCCCCCTTGATGCAGTAGTGAGGCCTTGATAGAACTTCTGGACCACATCCTCCCTTGAGAACTTGTGATGAGGTACGGCGCGGATGTAGTCATTGAAGCGCTCATAGGCTTCGGCAATAGTCTCTGTCGGGGTTTGCGCGAATGTTGCAATCTTGTTGCGCAGAATCTGGGTCTTGCCCGGCGAGTAGAACTCCGTCATGAACTCTTTCATCAAGGACTCCCAATTTTGCACCGTGTGCGGTGGTAGAGAATAAAACCATTGTAGCGCTCTCCCAAGTAGAGAGAACGGAAAAAGCCTCGCTCTTATTTGATCTTGAGTCATCCCTTGCATGTCGAAGGTGCGGCATAGTTGGAGGAACGCTTGAAGATGTAGATTAGCGTCTTCTTTTCCAGTGAAGGGCGAGCTTTGCACCATCCTTATGATTGAAGTCTTGATCTCGAACGGAACTCCGATGTTGTCGAGATTTTGGATCTGCAAGTCCCAAACGTCCGGAGTGCATAGCTCTCCGATCGTACGCTCTGGCTCTGGTAGCGCCATCCCTTGGTGAAGTGGCGCCTCCTTTGGACTTGTCGGTGGAGTTGCTTGAGGTGAGACGATGAATCGTCGGCTTCAACTTCTGGATCTACTAGTTCCGGCTTCCTTGATCGTGCTTCTCGTCTCCTTTGCCTGTAAATTTTTTCTAGATCATCCACAAAATTTTCGGGTTTGTTGGAGAGGCTCCCGTCCATCTCCTGTTAGGGGTTAGTGAAAAAGAAATATATACGAGATCTAAAAGATGAATATACAAGATCTAAAACATAAAAGAAAAATAAAGCAAACTCTAGATTAGATTGATTTTCGTGGAATAGATCCGTTTTTTTTAGTTAGCTCAGAAAAATAAGAGATTTGAAAAAAATCAAAAAGAAAAATCAAGAAATATTTACGAATGCAAGTAAGATTGGATCTTAAATCGATGGTTCCCCGGCAACGGCGCCAGAAAAGCTTGTTGACGCTCCTTAGCGCCCCCGATTTGTATACCGCAAGCGCACGGTTTCGTGTAGCTTTTCCCTCAGAGTATTCCCCCAAGGTTTATCAATCCACGGAACCAAAGAGACAAGAAACAATCTACTAGCAAAGAGATTCCTTTGTGTGAGATGGTGAAAACGAATCTAATCTACAAAAAACACGACAAACACCGAAGGTAGCAAGAGAAAGTTAGAGATAACCAATCTAGATCACCTAGATCATGCATATGTTGTAGTTCCAGCTAGATAAAGTGAAGTAAGATAGATGTGAATCTCAATGAAAAGCCTCTTTAAACCCAAAATCTCCAATCCGATCCCTCGATACCCAACCTACTCTGTGGAGACGGCCTGTCACGACGCCCCCCTTTTCAACGGGATACCCTGAAGCAAGTCAAACTCACTTTGGTAGTTCCGCCATGAACCTCTAGCCACCATGACTACAAGATCATGCTAAGTGATCTATCTCGATAATAGATCTAAGATGATGCGAACCCAAAGAAAAGAACGAAATCGAAAGAGGAGAACATGGTCGCTAAACATTCGGAAACACAAATAACTTCACCATGAATGATAGTACATCACAATATCACAACCGAGGCCCTACCTTGATCTTGATGATCCTAGCTCCAGAACTCCGACGTGGTCTTCCTTGCAAGGTTCCCACGTCGGCTAGGGCAAACCCTAGACAACTAACACGACCCTCGGCTCTCCGAGAGGTGTCCCTCTATCTTCTCTGCTCCTTGGCGTCATCTCCCGAATTGCTCTCTGCGTGAACCTTGGGAAGGGGTCTTTAAATAGCCTCAGGGAACCCTCGGTCAAAGGGGAGGTCGAACCGACCTAAAAAAGGCCTGGGTCTTTCCTTCATCGGCTGGTGCTCAACTTTCTCCCCAAGTCTCCTAGAATCTTCTAGAGTTTATGTCTTTCACAATTGCACCCCTTTAGACGTCGTTATCTTCGAGATTTCTTCGAGGAGAAGGATAGGATGGAAAATCCTTCCTTAAATATCTCTTTTCTTTGCTTAGCTCCGAAGTATCTCAATCTTATCTTGTGGGCTTTGTCTTTTGGGCTTCATTGGAGGGTGGATGAGCATGAATGGGCCTCTAATCATCATGGTCTTCGATCCTTTGTTCGGGCTTTGGCCTTCGTCATTCTTCGTGTCATCGCGTGATTGTGGGCCTCGCCATTTCATGCTCCAAAATTGGTCAAAAACCTGCAAAAACGAAGTACCTCCAAAATATATGTGCAAACGTGAAAACGACCAATAATTGGCCCGAGGTTAGGATGGTTAGTGATTTTGATATTAAATTCATGTCATTATCAAAGTTAAACTGGGGATAAAATGGATACTTAAGGAGCGCCAACAGCGCGCTTCCAGGCATCACCTAGGACTTCCCACCGTCAAGCGTTGAAGCACATTTTCAGGTACCTGAAATTCAATCCTGAGCTTGGTCTTTGGTTTTCCTCGGGTTCTTCTCTTTCCTTGAGAGGGTTTTTAGATACAGACTTTGCTGGGTGTCAGATTGAACGCAAGTCCACTTCCAACACCTGTCAGTTCTTAGGCTTCTCTCTTGTCTCTTGGTCTTCTCACAAGCAGTCTAGCGTAGCCACCTCTACCACAAAAGTTGAATATGTAGCTGCTGCTAGTTGCTGCTCCTAGCTCTTATGGATGAAAGCCACACTAAGGTAGCATTTGGTTGGAGAGCGAGGTGGAATGAAATCTAGTCGCTTGGTGTGTACCCTTTCAGTGGGCGACACCAAGTGCTTGCTAGACAC
Organism: Panicum virgatum; assembly: GCF_016808335.1. NCBI lineage: Eukaryota > Viridiplantae > Streptophyta > Magnoliopsida > Poales > Poaceae > Panicum > Panicum virgatum. Next base: position 103,199 of record NW_024376274.1, read on the forward strand.
GTTTCCTTTCTGTGGATGGTATCTAGTGTTTGTAGTGCTAGGTTTGTCAGTTCGTCGTTCGGGGGTTGAGTTTGAGTTTTTAACTACTCCTATTCACTCCCCCTCTAGTCGCAGTCTTCGGTCCTGCATTACAATGCCGGTTGCATCACATGTCGCCAGCAAAAAAACAGAGAATACAGCTAAGAGCGAAGTGTTATTATATGCTGAATGGTGAATTGTACAGAAGTGGTAACTGCTCCCCACTCCTAAAGTGTATACCGAGAGACAAAGGGAAACAACTACTCGAATAAATACACAGCGGATGGTGGTCTTCGCACATAAGCATGAGGATCCTAGTATCAAAAGCTTTCAGGCAAGGTTTTCTATTGGCCTTCGGCCATGATGGACGCAGACTACATCGTGATAACATGCAACAATTGCCAAAAATGGTTCAAGTACAGCAATTACTCTCCTCAAGAAATACAACTCATCCCTCTGATCTGGCCTCTCGCAAAGTGGGGAATGGACATAGTCGGCCCATTGCCACCATTACAAGGCAATTACCGCTATGCAGCAGTGGCGGTTGAATACTTCTCAAAGTGGAGCAAAGCCGTTGCAAGCAATCACCTTCCCAACACTGCAGAAGTTTTTTTTGGCAAAATATTATCTGCCGCTTCGGCGTCCCAAGAGAGCTAACAGTGGACAATGGCAAACAGTTTGATAGCACAAGTTTTAGGGAATTTTGCCTAGGAATTGGGACAAAGCTGTGCTTCACATCAGTCTATCACCCATAATCCAATGGTGCAGTGGAACTGGCCAATGGAATAATATTCACTGGAATCAAGAAGAACATAACAGAACTGCCGAAGTGTAAATGGGTGGATAAATTGCCAAGAGTATTATGGTCTCATAACACAATAGAATCCAGAACAACTAAATTCACACCATTTCGACTCCTGTATGACGAATAAGCAATGGCCCTAGAATCAATCAAGCATGGAACTAATGGGGACCAGGGGGTTCCCGATCTTCCATCAGGTGGAGGATAAGTCAATTTAGCAGCACGAGACACTCATGATCCAGCTCCCGATCGCGATCAAGCCCCTGCAATCGCAGCACCACGCGTCCTCTGGATATCAACCATGCGCTGCCCGGTTGACCTTGCCACAAAGGGTAATCCCTGCCAGTGAATTGAGAACACGAGCAAGAAGAAGAAAGATTGCAACTAAACTTGCAGATGAACGATTAATCTCACAAAGTTGGGGACACACAAACAGGAGTGTTCTCCACGGCGAAACTGTTCTAAGACAATAATTCTAAGCAAATCCCCCCAAACCCTAACCTAATGATGGTTACTGACTATTTATAAAGAGAGGTCTAGGGGGCGGCCAAGGGTGTGGCCAGCAACCCTAGGGCGTACAAGGCCTTCGGGCCCAAAAACCGGCGTTGCAACGTCCTAGCAGATTCTGGTCGTCATGTTATTTCAACAATTCCCGTCGACTCCTATCTTATTTGGATGTGGGACCAGATGGGTTGGAAATCTTCTCTCCTTAGCTTTCCAGCAATATGTGGAATGTCCGAACGGAGCCCGTATATGGCCTGGGCATCCATTTTCGTGAGGCCTCCAGCAGTCCGAACTGGCTTCGCGAATAAATTGGACTTCAATGTGGATTGGGCTTCAAACTCCATCTTCGCTTGGGCCTTTGTCGTATGCGTATTGGTCATGTCCTCATCATGAACTTATAGAATCGATCACCCAGGAAATGACGAAGACCACATGGTCAACAAAGAGTCACTCGAAGAGTTAAGGCTACAAGCGATTCAGAACATTGGAAGTTATCAGGAGGAAACACAAAGATGGAAAAATAAGCAAGTCAAGCATAGGTCCATAGCTTCGGGAGATGTTGTCTTAAAGAAAAGAATAGAAAACAAATCAAGATGAGCACTAAGTGGGAAGGACCTTACATCGCAACCGAAGCACCATTGAAGGCAAAGAGCTGCCACACACCTGGAACATTGAAATGCTTAGAAAGTACTTCGTGTAAACCTGAACTTGTAATTTTCTTTTACCATTATGTAATTTTATCTTTCCACTTTTGTCACAATGGAACAATTACTATGTAATGAACGAAACAGGCACTCGTGCTCTTTTCATCACAGGGGAACTCTTCATCAAACAGCAATTCCATCGATGAAGAGGTGAGGTTTTTAACAAGGCGAGTGCCATGTATAAAAAGCGATTACCCCAAATGAGCGTCTTGTGATCGAAAATGTAAAGACCGAAGCACAGCAGAAACCCTCAACATGGACGGGTATTAGCTCTACTTTCGGTCGATAAAATTCTTGGCGAAGTCATTAAGTGTGTGAATGCAAATCTCACAAGGGAAATTATGCACCCCCGCAACTTAACTTGTGGAAATGGCGCAAGGCAAATAAATATCCTTGACCGAAGATCAAGGACGCGCATCTAAAAAAGAGATCGCACGGAGGCAAATAAATATCCTTAACCGAAGATCAAGGATGTGCATCTAAAAAAGAGATCGCACGAAGGCAAATAAACATCCTTGACCGAAGATCAAGGACACGCTTCTAAAAAAGAGATAGCATGAAGACAAAAGTAAATATCCTTTACTGAAGATCAAGGACACGCATCTAAAAAAGAGATTGCGCGAAGACAAAAAATAAATATCCTTGACCGAAGATCAAGGATGCGCATCTAAAAAAGAGATAGCACAAAGACAAAAAAATAAATATCCTTGACCGAAGATCAAGGACGCACATCTATAAAAGAGATAGTGCAAAGACAAAAGATAAATATCCTTGACTGAAGATCATGAACGCGCATCTAAAAAAGAGATAGCGCGAAGACAAATGACCGAAGATCAAGGCCACACATCTAAAAAGAGACAACGCAAAGACAAAAGTTTAATATCCTTGAGCGTAGATCAAGGACGTACATAAAATCCATTACTTAACAAGTTGCCCAAAAATACAACACACTTGGACCGAAGGGAGCTCGACACACAGCAGCTCATTACAGGATAAAGCAAAAGCAAAAATGCAGCCGAAGCTAATGTCCTCTGGTCTGGCCTGATCAGATCATGATGGAGGGCATCAACTATGCTACCTTAGCAAGCCAACAAGTCCCCCGGCGCAACGTATGCCGGTCAGCGAGCTCGCCTACGACCAGCAAGCTTGCCAGCACCGTGCCAAAGCGTGATAACCCTCATTAGGAGAGTCTCCTGGTCTGACCCAAATAATTATGAGAATCTCACGATCCAAAGAAAATTAAGAGCCATGGCTCCAATAAGCTATACGGAGCATATCTTCGTAAGTGTTGATGGTCGTTATTGCACCATTTCTACCGTCACCTATACATGTATATGAAGGGAAATATACCAAAGTGTAGACTAGCCCTTGCTACTAAGATATCTCCACAAGTTGTGTTGAATATTTGAGTGCAGGTGTAAGAATAGCCTAAATCCAGTCAAATATGGCAAAGTCAGGAGGGCCCTGACCAGAGGGCCAGGCCGCCCGACCTCACCTCAGGCCACCCGGCCTGACAAGGTGGCCAATGAGGCTCATCTTCGACCTGCATGCACAAGAATGAAGTGTCAACATAGCTACGAGGTGGAATCCACAAAAGCCGCTTGCAATTAACAGGAAGGCTTGCCATGTCATCGATCCAGCACTTGGATTGGTGAAGTCAGCAATCCTAGGCATCCCCATCCTGCGGCTAAGGAAGAAACACAAGTGAAGATCAATGGTTGAGGGAAAAGCACACATACAACCACCATAACCGCCATGCAACCACCCTGGGGAGTGAATATGGACTCTAGGATCAAGTGAGGCAGTGGATCCGACGGTCACCCAGGCCACCCGGCCTAGGGTGGAGCCACCCGGCCCCATCTGGTGCCGCCTGGCCCCACCTGATGCCACCCGGCTTGGTAACCACCATGCGAACCGCCGCACCAACCTTAGTAGCTATAAATACCCCCCCCCCCCCCCTAGACCTCACTTGTGAAGTGTGGAAGTTGAGTGGAACATACCATTGTCTTAGTTTAGTAGCACTAGGATAGTCCTGGGAGTTAGAGTTGAGTCTGAGTCTTTGCCTCAGGGATTCCGGAGTTAGCTTCGAGTCTGTTAAAGCTCTTGTATCTTTCTATCTTTTGTACTCTTACTACTCTAGTATAATATACTTCGTTTCTCTATCCTTTGAGTTATACTTTACTTTATTTCTTACATTTGCCTAGTGTGGTGTACCTTTTAGCACACTAGACCAAGGCTTAGGTTTGTGTTGTCCTTGAGTTATCTAAATCTTGCAAGACTTGCCGGTGCTATAAGCTTGTCTAAGGCTCTAATCTAAGATTAAGTTAGTTCTCACCCTCTGATCAAGGAAGAACTTTAGTGTTCAAGTTCTCACTTGAACACTAGTTTAGCGTGCCATCTTACCCACGCAGCTCTGGTTGGTAGCCTCTGTTGGTGACAGCTTTAGAGGTCTCAGTATTCCAATCTCGTCGTTCGGTAAGCCCGTAGGCATTAGCCAGTTGCCGTTCGGTTGGCCTCCTATCTACCCCTTGGCCTCCTCGGTGTAGTCTGGAATTTCGCTCGACGTAAGACCCTAGTTTGTATCCAGTTAACTTAGTTCAACCGTGAATATTCCTTTGCAGTTGTTAAGAGGTAGAGTTTGGATATCTTAATCTCACTCGTTGTCCTCCCAGATAGCTATACCTAATTGCTAACTTCTTTGGTCCCTGTTTACTCTTCCCACCATACACTATCTTGTTATCATTTACCCCCGGTGTAAGAATAGCTGGTATATTATCTAAGTTATAGTACTGCTTGAAGTTCAACATTTCATTTCACCTATTCGCCCTTGCTTCCCTGAGGATTTTTACGATACTCGGAATACTCTGAGTGAAAAAGCTACATCGAATCTCCGTGCGCTTGCGGAGTAAAATCTGTTACGGTAAGAGACGTCAACAAGCTTTTTCTAGCGCCGTTGTCAGGGAAGCAATTGGCAATAGAAGTTTGATTTGTTTGAACCTAGGTACTCATAACTTGATAACATACTGCTATCACTTAGTGGGATCATTTGCCTCTGTCTCCTTTATTGTTGGGTGACAGATAGGTGTATGACCGGTTTTGACCTACCGGCAAACTTTCACAACAATCCGGAGTCACTGCTCAGAAGGAGAGTCCGTCAAAAGACAATCCATGGACAGAGGCATGTGCCATCTACATTGGAACTTGGATCCACAAGCACATCGCAACCGACACCACCAATGGCTAAGAAAACCATCCATGACTTCTCTGTTCCCTCCAGCAACAACATCCCTGTTGGGCCTGACGTGAACGTTGGGGAGGGGTTCGAGCTTAGACAAGGTGTCATCCACATGGTCCAAGCTAGTCCAATCTACAGATTGGAGTCGGAGGATGCAAACAGTCATCTCCAGCAGTTCTTGAGATATGCAGCACATTTACCATCAAGAATGCAACCGCCCATGCAGTTCGACTTCGCCTTTTCCTGTTCTCACTGATCGGGAAGTCAAAACAGTGGTTCTATCTGAACCGCCAAAGCTAGACGACATGGGAGGCATGCTCAAATGCCTTCCTTGCAAAGTACTTCCCGCTGGGGAAGACAAGCTCACTGAGAAACCGCATCTCAAGCTTTCAGCAGCTCGCTGATGAGACGGTGGCGGAGGCTTGGGAAAGACTTCAAGAATACATCGCCGCCTGCCCCCACCATGCTATGAAAGAGTGGCTCATCATCTAGAACTTCTTCCACGGTCTACACCGGACCTCGCAAAAACACTTCGATGCAGCCGCTGGAGGATCTTTTCTGTCCTTTGGCATTGCCGCTGCCCGCACTCTCATCGAGAAGATGGCAAGCAACCAAGGATGGAGACAGGAGAGGGCGAACAATAAGCCCCGTGGAGTCCATCATATTGACGGCTCTGACATGCTCACCGCCAAGATGGACCTCCTGCTAAAGAAGCTGGAGGATGCTTCTGAAGCTGTGCCAATCTAGGCACTGGATTCTCGCATGACTTGCGAGCATTGCGGGAATACCAGCCATACAAGGAACAGCTGCCCCGAAAATGGATCGGAGGATGTGAATTTCATCAACAACAATAACTTCAACAACAGGCCTCGTCCTCAACCAGGTTGGAACTCACGACCACACTTACCATTCTCTGGCCAAGGTACGTCTTATGGCAGTTTTCAGCAGTTTAATAAAAAATATTTCGATCAAAAAGTTGTGAACGCTAGTATTAGTAAGAAATTCCTTACAAATGATAGAATTCTAGAAACCCTGTCGCTGCAAATGGAAACTCTAAACAGTGCCATGAAGAACCAACTGAGCTTTAATAAAATGTTAGAAACTCAAATAGCTCAGCTTGCTGCCGCTTTACCTACTCAACTTCGGTCAAGCTTCCGAGACAACCCGAGCCACCCCCCGAAGGAACATATCAATATTGTAACCACTAGGGGTGGAAGGTTGTTGACGCTCCTTAGCACCCCCGATTTATATACCGCAAGCGCATGGTTTCGTGTAGCTTTTCCCTCAGAGTATTCCCCCAAGGTTTATCAATCCACGGAACCAAAGAGACAAGAAAGAATCTACTAACATAGAGATTTCTTTGTGTTGATGTGGTGTAAAACGAATCTAATCTACTAAAAATGACAAACACCGAAGGTAGCGAGAGAAAGTTAGAGATAACCAATCTAGATCACCTAGATCATGCATATGTCATAGTTCCAGCTAGATGTAGTGAAGTAAGATAGATGTGAATCTCAATGAAAAGCCTCTTTAAACCCAAAATCTTCAATCCGATCCCTCGATACTCCACCTACTCTGTGGAGACGGCCTGTCACGACGCCCCCCTTTTGAACGAAATACCCTAAAGCAAGTCGAACCCCCTTTGGTAGTTCCGCCATGAACCTCTAGCCACCATGACTACAAGATCATGCTAAGCGATCTATCTCGATAATAGATCTAGGATGAAGCAAACCCAAAGAAAAGAACGAAATTGAAAGAGAGAACATGGTCGCTAAACATTCGGAATCACAAATAACTTCACCATGAATGATTGTACATCACAAGATCACAACCGGGGCCCTACCTTGATCTTGATGATCCTAGGTCCAGAACTCCGACGTGGTCTTCCTTGCAAGGTTCCCACATTGGCTAGGGAAACCCCTAGACAACTAGCACGACCCTCGGCTCTCCGAGAGGTGTCCCTCTATCTTCTCTGCTCCTTGGCGTCGTCTCCCGAATTGATCTCCGCATGAACCTTGGGGAGGGGTCTTTAAATAGCCTCAGGAAACCCTAGGAAAAAGGGGAGGTCGAACCAACCTAAAAAAGGGCTGGGCCGGCCGGCCTGGCTCATTCCTTCGCCGTCTCGTGTTCTTCTTTCTCCCTAAGTCTCCTGGAATCTTCTAGAGTTTATGCCTTTCACGATTGCACCCCATTAGACGTCGTTATCTTCGAGATTTCTTCGAGGAAAAGGATAGGATGGATAATCCTTCCTTAAATATCTCTTTGCTTTGCTTAGCCCCGAAGTATCTTGATCTTATCTTGTGGGCTTTGTCCTTTGGGCATCATTGGAGGGTGGATGTGCATGAATGGGCCTCTAATCATCATGGCCTTCGATCCTTTGTTTGGGCTTTGTCCTTCGTCTTTTTTCGTGTCATCGCGTGACCGTGGGCCTCATCATTTCATGCTCCAAAATTGGTCAAAAACCTGCAAAAACGAAGTACCTCCAAAATATATGTGCAAACACAAAAACGACCAATAATTGGGCCGAGGTTAGGATGGTTAGTGATTCTGATATTAAATTCATGCCATTATCAAAGTTAAACAGGGGATAAAATGGATCCTTCACTTCAATTTTCTCTAGTGGCTTCCTGGTGCAATTATTAGCTTCTGTCCGATACATCTTTGGTGCTTTGCACCGTCCAAATCCCGTGAACCACTCCTTTGCCTTTGATGTCCACTTGCAACATTATTTCTTCACTTTGTGTCATTCACCTTGTCCCATGCTTCATCATTCATCACATGGTGCCATCTTTGTTGAAAATCACATGTCCTTCCCATGCATGGCTGCTTCCTCCTTTGAATTATTTGCATGTGGTGGTAGGTAGAGAGCACAACTCTTTCCCGTGAACTCACTTTGATCAATAGGTGTCAATCAAGCACATAAACCCTCTCCAAATCATGCTTAGATATTTAGTCCTCCTCTAACTTTGAAATTTCAGAATTGACTCAAAGCATGAAATGAGTTTAAATGAATAATCAGAGGGGAATTGAAACATCTTTACATATGTAAGTCGAAAAATATTTCCCGACTTCATTAATTTTGGTTGCACCAGAACCGTTCACTTTCATGAATTGATAGCGAACAATTTCGAATTCAACCGTGGATCTTGGGTTTAGGTTCTAATTTTTGCCAAAATGAGAGAGAGATTTTTGAAAAAAGGAATAAATAAAGTTAGGAAAATTCTAATCCTATGGTGATGAAACTGAAAATTCTCTCTATATTTGCGCGAACCTACGCATCAAGAATTCAAATGATATAAACATAGCGCGGCTCTATTCGTGTGTTTTATCTCAACTTGGTCCGGCCGTCATGGAGAGGATGGTCGCCAAAAATAGGTATGGAATTTTGGATGTGGCTATCTCAAAAAGAGGCAAATAAATCATATGATGGCTCATGTCATTGGTTTAAAATAAGAAATAACATCGGAATGACCGAGCGAATAAAATCCAAATCGAATTATTTGACCGAACGACCAATTGTTCAAAAGTATATCATGTTCTTGTGTAGCAAAATTCTCGACTTACTTACCTAAACCTTTCTCGGGTTGTCCTCCCGGCAGCTTATTCTTGACTCGACGAACGGGTTGAACTCCCGGCAGCTTTATTCTTGACTCGACGAACGGATTGCCTCCCGCAAAGCGCTTCGTTTATAGTCTATAGCTAGACTTTCTTCTTCTTCACTTCGGACCAACGCTCGGTGATGGCGCTGCAGTCTTGGGTACCCACTTCCGCGCAATCCTTGGTCCGGGTTTGTCTTCTAGGTTAGTCGTCTTTTTAGTCTTCACAGGCGGGCTTTTAGCTTTCTTCTTGACGGGTGCAGTGATCTTCTTTGTCGCGATGGACGCGACGACTTCTATCTCCTTCTTCGCTTCCTTCTTGTTCGGCTCCTCCTCTTTCTTTGGCTTCTCCTCTATGATACGGTAGTGAGGCGGAACATATTTGACATTGATCATGTTGCATACCTCGAGGCGTGGATGAAACTTAAATTCGCTTGTGGTGCCATTGATGTCGAACTTTATCTCCCCCTTGCCAACGTCAATGTTCGCCCTTGCGGTCTTGAGGAAAGGCCTCCCAAGGATGAGAGGCGCCTTGCTTCCTTCTCCCATATCAAGAATCACAAAGTCAACAAGGACTGAGTGTTCTCCAATCTTCACGAGTACGTCTTCGGCGATTCCCAAAGGATAGCGAATGGAGTTGTCCGCTAACTCTAGGCACATGGCGGTGGGTTCCGGCTCCGGTAAGCGTAGCTTCTCGAACACGTCCTTTGGCATGATGCTCACACTTGCGCTGAGATCACAAAGTGTTCTTTCGAACATAAGAGATCCAATGGAACACGGGATGGTAGGACATCCGGGGTCCCTCTTCTTTTCAGGAGCTTCATTAGCGATTGCCGCGCTACACTCCTCGGTTAGCTTGACGGTGCTTGGCGGTATCTCGCGCTTGTTTCCCATGATGTCTTTGAAGTAGCGAGAATACGTCGGAACTTGTAGAGCATCCAAGAGTGGCATATTGATGCTCAACCTGCGTACTATGTCAACAAATTTGTTGAATTGCTCATCTTCATGTTTACCTTTGCGGTATCGTGGCTTTGGCGGTAGAATCTTTGTGTCTATGTCATCTAGATCAAACTCCGGCTCTTCGGTGACTATCTCTAGCATAGGAGTAGGTGCCTTCTCCTTGATGATGGTCTCCACTTCAACTCTTGGCTTAGGCTTCCTTGCTCCCGCTGCATGTTCGGGTTCTTCGGTCTCCTTTCCCGAGCGAGTTTGAATTGCCTTAGCTGTCTCCGGACTTTGAGGTTGCCCGGGCAATTTTCCTTCGTTGCTAGATAGGAGTCCGGCGAGCTGGGCTACTTGTGTCTCTAGCATCTTCATCATGTTGAGTACTTGAAGGTTAGAGCTCCCGACCTCTGTTACCTTGCCATCAATGTTCTCCAAGATCTTGTCCATAGCCTTGAACTTGGTGATGGTGTCCTTGTTGATCTTGCCTTGCTCCTCCATGAACTCCTTCAATTGTATACGAAGAGGCACCGAGTTTTGAATGGAAGAGCTTGCATTAAATTGGGGTCTACCTTGCTCGTAGCGGAAGTTGGATTGCGGAATCCATTCTATCTTCTTCATGTAGTCGAGCATCTTGGCTTCCTCCAGGCAATCCTTTTGGACATGGCCGTACTCTCCACATTCTTCACATGTAGACCTTGCTTCGGCCGCCTTTAAATCAATAGCTTGGGCTTCTTTCTTTTCCACTTCCATCTTCTCCAACCTTCTCATGAGCGAGTCGATCTTCCCTTCTAGCACTTCTTCATGTTCCACTTGTAATACACTCTTCGCGGCACCCACGGCTTGGAGTGGTTGTAGGCGCCCCGATGATGCCCATGCGTCATTGTCTACCACCTTCTTGAATAGCTTGAAAACTTGAGTAGGCGTGAGCTCAATGATAGAACCTCCGACCGATGCGTCAATGATCCCCCTTGATGCAGTAGTGAGGCCTTGATAGAACTTCAGGATCACATCCTCCCTTGAAAACTTGTGTTGAGGTACGGCACGGATGTAGTCGTTGAAGCGCTCATAGGCTTCCGCAATAGCCTCCATCGGGGCTTGCGCGAATGTTGAAATCTTGTTGCGCAGAATTTGGGTCTTGCCCGGCGAGTAGAACTCCTTCATGAATTCCTTCATCAAGGTCTCCCAATTTTGCACCATGTTTGCCGGTAGAGAATGAAACCATTGCAGCGCTCTCCCAAGTAGAGAGAACAGAAAGAGCCTTGCTCTCATTTGATCTTGAGTCATCCCTTGCATGTCGAAGGTGCAGCATAGTTGGAGGAACGCTTGAAGATGTAGATTAGCGTCTTCTTTTCCAGTGAAGGGCGAGCTTTGCACCATCCTTATGATTGAAATCTTGATCTCGAACGGAACTCTGATGTTGTCGAGATTTTGGATCGGCAAGTCCCGAACATCCGGAGTGCATAGCTCTCCGATTGTACGCTCCTGCTCCGGTAGCGCCATCCCTTGGTGAAGTGGTGCCTCCTTTGGACTTGTTGGTGGAGTTGCTTGAGGTGAAGATGATGAACCGTCGGCTTCGACTTTTGGATCTACTAGTTCCGGCTTCCTTGATCATGCTTCTCGTCTCCTTTGCCTGTAAATTTTTTCTAGATCATCCACAAAATTTTCGGGTTTGTTGGAGAGGCTCCCGTCCATCTCCTGTTAGGGGTTAGTGAAAAAGAAAAATATATACGAGATCTAAAAGATGAATATACAAGATCTAAAACATAAAAGAAAATAAAGCAAAATAAAGCAAACTCCAGATTAGATTGATTTTCGTGGAATAGATCCATTTTTTTATTTTTTTTAGTTAGCACAAAAAGTAAGAGATCTAAAAAAAAGTCAAAAAGAAAAATCAAGAAATATTTACGAATGCAAGTAAGATTGGATCTTAAATCGATGGTTCCACGGCAACGGCACCAGAAAAGCTTGTTGACGCTCCTTAGCGCCCCCGATTTATATACCGCAAGCGCACGGTTTCGTGTAGCTTTTCCCTCAGAGTATTCCCCCAAGGTTTATTAATCCACAAAACCAAAGAGATAAGAAACAATCTACTAACATAGAGATTTCTTTGTGTTGATGCGGTGTAAAACGAATCAAATCTACTAAAAACGACAAACACCGAAGGTAGCGAGAGAAAGTTAGAGATAACCAATCTAGATCACCTAGATCATGCATATGTTGTAGTTCCAGCTAGATGTAGTGAAGTAAGATAGATGTGAATCTCAATGAAAATCCTCTTTAAACCCAAAATCTCCAATCCGATCCCTCGATACTCCGCCTACTCTATGGAGACGGCCTGTCACGACGCCCCCCTTTTGAACGAAATACCCTGAAGCAAGTCGAACCCCCTTTGGTAGTTCTGCCATGAACCTCTTGCCACCATGACTACAAGATCATGCTAAGCGATCTATCTTGATAATAGATCTAGGATGAAGCAAACCCAAAGAAAATAACGAAATCGAAAGAGAGAACATGGTCGCTAAACATTCAGAATCACAAATAACTTCACCATGAATGATTGTACATCACAAGATCACAACCGGGGCCCTACCTTGATCTTGATGATCCTAGCTCCAGAACTCCGATGTGGTCTTCCTTGCAAGGTTCCCACGTCGGCTAGGGAAACCCCTAGACAACTAGCACGACCATCGGCTCTCCGAGAGGTGTCCCTCTATCTTCTCTGCTCCTTGGCGTCGTCTCCCGAATTGATCTCCGCGTGAACCTTGGGGAGGGGTCTTTAAATAGCCTCAGGAAACCCTAGGAAAAAGGGGAGGCCGAACCGACCTAAAAAAGGGCTGGGCCGGCCGGCCCAATGGGCCTAGGCCGGCTGGCCTGGCTCATTCCTTCGCCGTCTCGTGTTCTTCTTTCTCCCTAAGTCTCCTGGAATCTTCTAGAGTTTATGCCTTTCACGATTGCACCCCATTAGACGTCATTATCTTCGAGATTTATTCGAGGAAAAGGATAGGATGGAAAATCCTTCCTTAAATATCTGTTTGCTTTGCTTAGCCCCGAAGTATCTTGATCTTATCTTGTGGGCTTTGTCCTTTGGGCTTCATTGGAGGGTGGATGTGCATGAACGGGCCTCTAATCATCATGGCCTTCGATCCTTTGTTCGGGTTTTGGCCTTCATCTTTCTTCGTGTCATCGCGTGATCATGGGCCTCTTTATTTCATGCTTCAAAATTGGTCAAAAACCTGCAAAAATGAAGTACCTCCAAAATATATGTGCAAACGCGAATAATTGGGCCAAGGTTAGGATGGTTAGTGATTCTAATATTAAATTCATGCCATTATCAAAGTTAAATAGGGGATAAAATGGATACTTAAGGAGCGCCAACAAAGGTCTACACAAGACCCCCCCCCCACATCCTAGAAATGCAGGGAAGAAACAGAAGAAGCCAGCCGAACTAGAGGAGGAAGAGGTGGTGAGTGAACCTCAGGTTAAAGAAGCACCAAAGCCGGCTCCACATGAGTTCTACGACACCACTGTGCTCCCTTTTCCTCAAATGCAGAAAAAGGCCTATGTCGATGACTAGTTTGGCAAGTTTGTGGAGGTAATTAAGAAATTATATGTCAATATCCCATTGCTAGACGCGATGCAGGTGCCTACGTATGCTAAGTACCTAAAGGACATCCTCAACAACAAAAAGCCTCTACCGTCCACAAAAGTCGTGCACCTCATGGAAGAGTGTAGCGCTGCTATACTCAATCAGCCGTCCCAAAAGAATAAAGATCCTGAGAATCCTACCATCTCATGCTCGAATGGGACCCAGCACTTTGGCCAAGCTCTCTGCGATCTGGGAGCAAGTGTGAGTGTCATGCCCAAGGTAGTGTTTGATAAAATCATGCATGCTACACTTGCCCCTACTGCTATGTGCCTGCAGTTAGCGGATCAGTCAATTCGCTACCCCGTCAGGATCGCCGAGGATATTCCTATCAAAATCAGGAACTTCCTCATCCCGGTGGATTTTGTGGTGCTGGATATGGAGATTGACAGCAAAACGCCGCTCGTCCTTGGGCGACCATTCTGATAAACCTTAAAATCCTCTTAACCGCAGTAAGAGAGAGCCTAAGAGACATGATAGAAATCATGCACTCTAGCACACACTATCCAAAACTAGGGCCTAGATCCGGAAAGGTAAGTCAATGAATCAATCAAGGATCGATACATTGTGATAGAACGGTATACCTCCCATCTCATTTTGAGATGCTTCCCAGATGGCATGGGGATACAATAAATATCGTATTTCCTCATCCCCTTGAGCTACTTATATAGAAAACCAAATACTAGCTCACACATCATAGGCATCTCAAGCTCCCTGTTCATGGCTCTCAAAACTCATGGCTCATATTAGTGTTAGTGCAACCAAAGACAACTAAGCCAATCATCAAAAGGATAAATGAGTGAATATCATGATTATGTCTTTGGTGAATCATGTCATGACAACACGCCAATTTCCTAACCCTGCATCACAAAGTGTTATGATGACGCTCTTGCCAAATATGCAAGCTTGCTTGGCCATAGAGTGTCATCTCCATCCTGTAAGCATAAACACGGTTCCTTGGATTTTTCGAACCCGGGCAGTTGATACATGAAAGTGAGTTCATTAGTTAGCTAATGAGTTGAATGGAGGTGAATGATATCAAACCATGCTACTGGGGCAATGATCTTTCCAACACTCAAGCCTTACTCTTGAGCAATCCTCTCGGCAATGAGCATCTCATTGTTGTAGCCAATCTCATTACCATTCTTTTGCTACTTAGTGAACGCTTCACTAGGTGTTGATGATGTTCTCTTCATCTTGGTCCTTCATCCAACTCCAATGAGAATGGTGGTTCTTCGTTGCCTTGCACCAAATTCTTGCTTATCTCCCAAATGAAGTCATAGGAGAAAGCATGATGTGACTTCAATGAATAACCCTTGAACGTATGTTAGTCACATAAGCACAAGCTATAGAATTAGCTCCCCCTAAATGTGTGCATTAGTGTTTGAATCACTTAAACAAATGTATGCATTTGTATTTCACATATTTTGGGGATTTAATTCTATAACTTGGTAAACATGGCACCATATGATAGAGAAGATATCACATGAAATATTTTAGAACAAAATAAAGCATGTGCCATGGATGATAACAAGATAAGCTTATGTAGGTTGCATGTAGGATATGACATAAGCATATAACAACCTACCATAAGAAGTTCTAGGAAAGCATGCTAGACATGATATTAAGTATGGATTAGAATAAACATGCTCATGCAATCCTAGAGAGGCATATGAGACATAATGACGCATGAAGGATATCAAAATACACAAGTGCTAATAAAACATGTTTTTACCTTCCTCATTACCTCATATGTAGGGGAGGGGAATTTAGGTCAATGATCTTGAATCCCAAACATGGCTTTAATCCAAACTTTGCATGATGCATCCCTACTTATGCATCCAAGGTTAGCCATGCCTCCAAATTCCCCGAAGCCCTTGCTTAGAGCCAATTTCTTGGGAATCCAAATCCTTTTGGGGGCCATCCATGGATTGGATTATTTCCTTTGGCACCCAAATAGGTCGGGTCAAACCTTGGCGTCTCCACCCAATGGTATGAGCCACTACTTTGCCACTTTCCTTCTTCTCAAGAATGTAGTGGTAGCTCTTTCTCTTCATCTTGTGGGTGGGCTTGGTGTACATCAAAGAAGACTTCAAGTATGGTGAATTCTTTGTCTTCTCATCTTTAGCCCACTTGGAGCCATTCTTGATCTCATCATTGGCTCTTTTGTTGCTTGGGGCCTTCTTTTCTTTGGCCTTCTTGTTCTTGTTCACATTTTTGCTTGAGGCCTTTTCTTCCATGCCTTCTTTGCATTGGTAGTACTTGTGGCCTTCTTTGTGGCACTTGAAACAAGTCACGGTTTGTCCCTCCTCAAGCTTCTTCACTCCCTTGACGGTGTTATCTTGAAAAGGTTGGGCTTGTTCTTGAGTGACTCTTCATTTGAGCCGCCTCAAGTCCCCCATGAGACTTTCTACCTCTTGTTTGAGTTCTTCATTTTCCTTGGCAATGAGATCATCACACGTCTCTACAATCACATCCTCATTGCAAGGGGTTAGATCATAAGAGGTAGACGCAAGGGATATCACTAGGCAAGCAAGTATCCGATGAACTTTGGAGAGTCTCAAATTTTAATTTGAGATCCTCATAGCATTTCTTAATCTCACCATGCTCCTTGTTTAACAATTTGAATTTGTCAAGCAACTTCTCAAACTTGGAGACAATAGAAGCATGGTGCTCTTCGTTAGCCTTGAGGAGCTTGATTTTCTTATCTTGCTTAACAAGATGTTCTTGTTGTTGTTTGATTAAGTTCATCATCTCACAAATTTCATCGGATTCATCACAAGAGGAGTTATCACTATCATATCCTTCATGAGAACCCTTCTCATCGAAAAACGAAGCCCTAGTGGAGCTCATCTCCCCCCGGACAATACTCACTTGGCGGTGAAGCCAACGGTTCTCCTACGTGCTTTTCTCACAATGTGTCAATGGAATTGACTAATCTCGCAAGAGATGTGTGAGAACCAAGCTCTAATACCAATTGAAAGGATCACCGGGGTGTCCGACCCTAGAGGGGGAGGGGTGAATAGGGTCGATAAATGTTTTTTCTAAACCTAGGGCTCAACTAATTGAAAGATATAAAATCTATCACGTCCTAAACATGCTAGTTTAGGCTAAGGTTCATCTAGTGTTCCTCTACTTACCCAAAGACTTGCAATCTAGAGCCAAACCTAGAGAGCTAACCTAACAACTACTCTAGGAAGGTAAGGCATACAAGAGTGGATACGTAAATATGGTAAGTAAGGATGTGCAAACTTCCATGAAGACACGAAGACACACGATTTAACGTGGTTCGGTTAGGACACCAAGTCCATCCCTACGTCCACGATCACTTGTCCACAAAGAACAAGCGTAGCACCGAGTCTCTAGCTTGGTCACTGTCTTGCGCTCGCCACCAAGGCTCTCGGCAAGTAAAGGCTAAGTGACTCCTAGCCACCAAGGCTAAGTCACTGCCACCGTCTCTCCCAAAACTTCACCTCGGCACCGTCTTCACTATGGAGCTTCTCACCAAGAGGAGTCTTCTTCCCCGCATAAAGTGTCGTTGCCTCTCCACACCAAGTCAGAGGGTCTAACGATGGTTACAAGGGATTGCTTGCCGCAGCAAGACTTCACTCAAGCTTGCTCTCTCAAGAACTAAGCCTAATCAAGCACTAAGCACTCTCACAAATGTGCTTAAGCTCTATGGATGTACAATGTAGCACTATGTGGCATGGAGGTGTTCTTCTAATGTTCTTCAAGTGTTGAATGCTTCTATGCGTGGGTGGAGTATATATAGCCCACATGCCTCAACTAGCTGTTGGAAAAGGCTGGCAGAAAACCTTAGCATCGGATGATCCGGTGGTTAGGATTTTGCCATCACTGGATCATCCGATGAGTGCTTTTCCCAAATGTAGCCGTTGAGCCCTCAAGGGCTGATCCAATGGCCCGATGCTTGCCTGATGCACTAGTGTACATCATCGGTTCATCCGGTGAGTACAACTCCTGGAGTGCCCCTTAAAAACTAAGGTTCTGATG
This sequence comes from Panicum virgatum, assembly GCF_016808335.1. NCBI lineage: Eukaryota > Viridiplantae > Streptophyta > Magnoliopsida > Poales > Poaceae > Panicum > Panicum virgatum. The sequence continues at coordinate 120,657 of NW_024376274.1, forward strand.
CCATGTTCCGGTGATTACTCAATGCACCGGTGATGACAACACTGGTTCATTCGGTGAGTTCTGTCCTTGACCTCCAGAGTGCCTTCCCAAGCCAATGCACCGGTGAGTACAATTATGTGGGCACCGGTTCATCTGGTGTTTTTAATTCCTAAACTCCTCAGCTGAACTTAATGCACCGGTCAGGTATTTCTATAGGTCACCGGTTCATCCGGTGATAACATTTTTCCTGTTTTTCATCTTTTGACTTGGAATTTCATCGAGTCTTCGTCCAATCTTCTTCCACACTTCTACATGTCATATTTAGGACCTAAAAAGCCTGTGAATGTGTATCTAGACAATCCCATTAGTCCAAGTATTGTGTGTTCATCTCTCAACAAATTCAAGACGCGAAATGTGGCATTATATGCCATCTCCGCTACTCCTTTCTTTGAAGATTAATGTTCACACAACTATAGCAAGCAAGTATAAGGTAGTATGAAATATATAGGTATGAGTTACATGATAGAACTAACTTAGCTTGCTAGGATGACACCTCGATGCTCAACATATGGCAAATGCATAGAATACCAATTGAACCAATTGTTTGAGCTTAATGAGCATCGAGCACTTCCTTTAGAGAGAGCCAATCCATCTATCTTGAGTGGGATCTTAAATGCACAACATGTGTCGCCGGCATAATATACAAATTGACCATATTTGTGAAATCTTCCGGCATAACCAAGAACATTAGTTTAAGCTTCATGAGCATCAAGAACTTTCTTGTTAGTGAGAGAGCAATTTCATCTTCCTCGAGTGCAACCTCAATGCTCAAAATGTGATACCGGCATAATATGCAAATATGACTAATTTGATGAGATTGTCCGGCATGGCCAAGAATCACTTGGTCGAACTTTAATGAGCATTGAGAGCTCCCTCAACTTGAGCTTCTGAGTGACAAGGCTTGAATATCTTGAGTCATGATAGGCGTGTGTGAACCTTTTCTCTAATGAATAGCCTCATGCTCAAGTGCTTCCATATCATGACACTTAACCTCGCAAGATCATATCCTTGTGTCATGATTGACCGAGTGAATCACTACTTGTCACTTTCTCATCTCTATGTGCTTAAATCCTCCTTGAATATGCAAAACCCAGCTAGCAAACTCTAGCAACCAATTTTCCCTTTACAACTCATGACACTCCGTCTCGTAAGATCATCGGCCTTGAGTCATAGAAAGCCTTTTGGTGCTTGAGATATACTAGAGGCACATTGTGAACTTGAACCGCTTGAGGACCACCCAAACAACATCAATGAGAGTCCCTAGAATAGAGTGTGTGGAGCTCATCTCATCAACATCATAAGGGTCTAAGTCACTAATCAATCTCCCAAGTCAATCTAATGAGAGTACCTAATGAATCACCTGTAAATCTCACAAATCTCATTAGTGACACATGATGTTTATGTTGACAAAGCAATCTCCAAAACTTACCATGGGGCCTAGATCCTTACAGTGGTGAAATAGGGTTTGATAAGAGAAACCCTAACACAACAGCGACAGTGAAGAACCCTAACTCAACTAGGACTCACAAGGTGATCTGGATTGGTGTATGGGATGAGATGCAGCGGAGATGGAACACAACTAATAACAAAAACACAATCTAAACTAGCAATACGACTCGACCTTGGACACAAATTCAGGACTACGGACTCTGAAACCGAAATTGTGCAAAGGCTATGACGTGGTTGTAGGTATGGAATTTTTTTTGGCTTTTTTCGTGGACTGTAGGACAAACACAAACCTAATCTAAGGGTAAAGGCAGGTAAACCAACAGTAAACCTTGCTCTGAGTGCCACTTGATGGGGACCATAGGGTTCCCGATCTTTTTTCAGGTGGAGGATAAGTCGATTTAGCGGCACGAGACACTCACGATCCATCTCCTGATCAGCACGATCAAGCCCCTGCAATTGCAGCACCACGCATCCTCTGGTTATCAACCGTGCGCTGCCTGGTTGACCTCACCACGAAGGCTGATCCCTGCAAGTAAATTGAGAACACGAGCAAAAACAAGAAAGATTGCAACTAAACTTGCAGATGAATGATTAATCCCACAAAGTTGGGGACTCACAAACCGGAGTGTTCTCCACGGCGAAACTGTTCTAAGACAGAATAATTCTAAGCAAATCCTGAAACCCTAACTTGGGCAGCGGCTAAGGTTTTATAGACCTTAAGGTTGACCAAGGACTCCTGGACGCAGACTCAATAGACTCTCACACGATACATGGCCCAATGGCCAAAAGTGGGGGCGCAGCACCCTGGACAGATTCTGTCCGTCAACTTCCAATGTGATTTTCCATCGATTCCGAATACCAATAGGCCTAAAACTGGTGGCATTGGAAAGCTTATGTTTTTATATTTCCAGGCATATGTGGATCTCCGAAAATGGAGCCCGTTTGTGGCTTGGGCGACGATTTTGGTGCAGACTGTTCCTCGAGGCTGAGGAGGCCGACTCCGAGATGAATTGGGCCTCAAACTTGACTTGGACGCCCCCCTTGCTTTCCTCCTCGCCCTTTCTGGTTCCCAAGGCTTTTATGATCTTCCCCAAAGTTTCTAAGTACAATATAATCAATAAAAACATTAGGTAGCATACTATCCTCACAAGTATATATACTAGAACTTAGGAATGAGCTCACATGTTGATTTATTTGCCATGCTCGCGCCCTTGTGAGAGGACCTTGCATCACAACTGAAGGAGCGATGTCCTCATCAATCATGGCCCAAACTGAGTTGTGAATTAATTGGATAGTCTACGAGTAAACATGTTTATGGATTTTATTTTTTAGAAATAAGTACAAAAATATGAAAAGGTCCGTTTGGCTTGAGAGCGGGTAGAATGGACGGCTCCGTTCTTGATTTTCAGAATAGGATGGTTCCATCCTTGTGTTTGGTTTGAAGGACGCAATGACTCTGTTTTCGTGTTTGGCTTCATCCCTTGCTCCTTCAACCAAACACCCTTAAATTTGTGATGAGATGGCTCCATCCCACATCATCCCTCCATCATGCTAAACTTCTCACTGAAACAACTCTATCTCGACGGAAGTAAATAATTGAGCATTTCATCACAGAGAATGTGATCCTTGACAATATAAACTGCAAATAATGGAAGTCAACGAACAGAGCTCCATATTTTAGGTGCATAAGGCTATTGTGTATGAAAAAGGCCTACAAAATATAAACTACATATATAAGTTGATGAAAAGGCCTTGAAAAATATAGACTACATATATAGGTCAACGGATTATGGAACTCGAATAATGTTGCTGCAGTGATAGTGAGCTGCTTTTTAAAAAGGAAACTAGTCCTGTGTTGTGGAATATCAAGCTATTCATTCCCGGTGCTTACCATAAAAGGAAAAAGCCAGGATATCCCTTACCCATTTCGTTGAGCAGCAATTGTTGCAGGACCAGCCAAAGAAGGTATAAAAAAAGCCTTCAGTCAGAAGTCCCGTTTCTAATGAAGACATGAACACATCAAGTAATGTAAAAGTTTAGTGTTCAAACATAATGAACATTGACAAAGATAGAATAGACATCTCAGCATTTCTACTACATGCTAACTGTTATGTCAAATACCACACATGAATCACATGATATTCCACAACTCGCGGACGGGGAGCCGCATCATCCCGGACGAGACCACGCAGGCCGGAGCGTCCTCGCCACCATGGGCTCCGGCCGCTGCTCCTGCCTCCATACCCCGTCGCAGCCTCGGCCACCCACCGGTGCACGTACGTCGCCCGCCACGTCGGTGAGCGAGAGAGCGCCATGCCGCGCGCATGGACTCCGATTGTCCGTGCCGATGGCACCGTGCCACCGTCTCTGGTACTGCCGGCGCGCGGCTCACGGGGTCGGGGACGAAGAGGCGGCCCGTGAGGGTGCCGGCTAGAGCTAGTGGGGCATGGCGGTGCGGGTGGAAGGACAGGCCAGGCTCTGTGCCGCTGGGATGCATTCCCCTGGCGGCGGCTGCGGCTGCGGCCCACGCCACGAGGAACATATTGGGTCACCTGCGTGCATGTGCTTGCACGTACGACAGTGATGAATGATGATGTCATGATATATTATATAGCTAGCTAGTTCATCATCATGTAGTGCATGCACATCTTTCTACTCTCTTCAGATCGTCGGAAGTCGTCAAATTATTGCACCGTTACTGCACAAATCTCTCAGTTAAGAGCAAGTATTATAAATCTACATCAGCAGGGCTGCAAGAGTTGCCATGTCATACTTTTGCTGAGTTGGAAGAAAAAGAAGAAGAGAGAGAGGAGTGGGCTGTTAGCTTACAGCCATCTGAAGCACAAGCTCTAAGACACCTTGTGAGAGGGAGTTGTGGGGCAAGAATTAATTGTAGAGACTACACCAACACTAAGTTATTATATGATTGGGCTTTTAGTTGACTATATGTGATATGGCACACACACATATAGCCTGTTGTTGGTAACTCAGAGATGACACACACATATAGCCTTGGAGTAGTGGAGCTGAGCTGGTGGATATGCATGTACGTGTATGATTTTTTTTTTGATAATGCATGTACGTGTATGATTAAAGTACTAGTTGACTGCCACATGGAATCTCTCCAAAAGCGCAGCAGTGAAAGATCGCATTTTCTTTTTTTTTAGGTGAACTTGGATCGAAAAAAATCTAAGTGCGTGCGTAGCATGAACTTCATCCTCGCGGGTCACCAGTCAACAACGTAACCGGCCACGACGAGCAATGCTTGCAGTGACCGTGCAAATCTTAGTGTATACACGTTAATATATCGATCGACGATTGATTCCTGTACCAGCCCTTCCATTTCTTGCTTTTATTCTCTAGCGAAGAGATAATATTATTGCAGAGAGAGCATGAGCCGATCGATCGAACCTGCACCGACATGCATGACGCCGGCCTTCTTCTTGGGCACCAACTGCTCGACATATGCATCTCTACTGCACTTAACCGTTGAACATGTCGTCTTTTAATTAGTAGGCCAACACTTTTGACCCATATAGAGAAACTATAATGCACAAACAAAAGGTTCAGACACGCTTTTATCAAAAAGTAGGCAATTAATTTCCATATAAACAAACGGAAATAACCAAGGAAGGGAAGTATATGACTACAAAATTTTACCTCACTATCAACTTTATTTAGGAAGAAACTGGAGCCACTTTTCTTCAAATTTCTCAAGCAATGATTTAGACACATCAAGTGGATAACGTTTTGATCATCATTGCACGCCATTGCACACTACAACACAAGCGGCTAGTAGAGACACTATTTTGATCGTTTAGAGACATTATATGCTGACTCTATGTAATTATAGAGTCATTTTCTAAAGTGTCACAGTGATGCCACTACAGCCAGTGTCTCTTGAATGAAGAGACATCTCAATAAATATCTTTAAGTCTCATGAGACAAATATTAAAGACATAAATAGTGTCTCTATCTAGATGAAAATATATAATGAAAGTTTGACATAAATAGTGTCTCTATCTAGATGAAAAATATATAATAAAAGTTTGATATATTTGTTGGCATGGCCACTCAAACTCAAGACCTCATGCAAGTGGGTAATTGTGCACCCTCTACATGCTAGCCAACTCAACCTTACACAACTTGTTGATTATATATTTGGTATAACTCTTATACATAGTCCATTATATACCTCAAAGATCAAAATATTGTCTCTACAACATTAAAAGAAATGTCTCTACAGTTCATAATGTCTCAAGAAGTGTCTCAATACTTGAGACATTTTCTAAAGTGCCACAAGAAGTGTCTCAATACAGGAGACATTTACTAAAGTGCCACAAGAAGTGTCTCAATACTTGAGACATTTCCTTAGGTTGCCACAAGAAGTGTCTCAATAGTTGAGACATTTCCTAAAGTGCCACATGAAGTGTCTCAATAGTTGAGACATTTCCTAAAGTACCACAAAAAGTGTCTCAATACTTGAGACATTTCCTAAAGTGCCACAAGAAGTGTGTTGGGTACCTGTTACTACATGCGAATAATAACAGGACAACATGATTAAATGAACCCCCTCTCTTTTGGGGAGTTTAGTCTTGGACTGAAGCAACCATCGGAAACTCTTTGTCCGAGCTCTGCCGAAGCCTAGCATCTCTCGGCCACTTCGGTTGGGCCAATTGATTGTGAGGATGAAAGTGTCAACGCAATCGAGGCATCCACAAGGTAAAGGGAACAAATTGAAAAAGAAAGGAAACAAATACATGACAACGACTATTACCTTCGGAATTCTCAGGTGTCTTACTCGCAATGCCCACAGCTTTAGCACCGTACAAATGTGAGAGTGCCAACCAGGGTGCCGGTTGGGCTCCCTTCCCTTTTATAGGGGTCACTTTATCCTTCTAGAAGGAGTCTACATTTACAAATGTGCCCTCATACACTTTGTATACAATAGCTGCGGGGATTACAGGAGTAAATGGTGATTTTACTTCGGTTGGAAGCTTAGACACGCAACCTTTCGACCTTCGGCTACGTTTCTGTGGCGGAACCACCCAAAACTACTGGGCCCGGGTGCACTGATCTTCGTTGCGAAGCAACTCTGACCCAATCTGGCACTCACCGGTAGTTCTTCGAGTGAAGCCTCGATAAAAGCCACGCTATTCCAGGATCAGCAGACAACACTCACACGAAGGTGAGCCCAGAGATTACAACACAAACCATTTCATACATCTCAGAGTGATTGCAGCGGAAAAAAATTTATTACAAACCATGTTCAGACTAGTGAAATACTACGGAGTTCCAGCTCCTCAAATTATTCAAGTCTCAAAGTTCAGCGGAAGCATTAAAAGATAACTAACGAAATAACGTGACGCATCGGTAAAGCCCGTACGAATGCGTCACTCAGCGGAAGGGTGATTAGCACCAGCTGAAGGGCCATCCCATTCAACAGACCAACCCGGAGGCAGAGTGCAAGGCCAAGTAAGACTCGCAAACAGATCTTCAAAGTTAGTACCTGAAAAACGGTGCCACAAGCAAGGCTGAGTATACTAATACTCAGCAAGACTGACCCGTCTCCGGATATAACATAGTCCGATAACTAGACATGCAAGCTTTTTGGTTGGTAGGGTTTGTTTGCCAAAAATGCCACTAAGTGTTGATCCTTACTGTCAGGTTTTACTTAGCAAGATTCTAGTGGAATTAACCATTCTACATTTGCAACTAACTCTACTCAAACATGGTAGAGCAACCATTTAATCAACCAGCAGTATTTTCATCATCGTATTCCACTTGTTACTCTATGTGACCGAAATCATTAAGCAATCTCATGCCGTGAGAGGCGGACGATTCCGAATCGAATTTCAACCTGGCCAGGGGAACCTAGACCACACGCATGGGGATCGACTTCGCTCCCGCCCACACTACTTTTCCCCTTTCTTTCCAGTCCGTGGATCCGGAACACCCTCCCCGACTACAGAGTCCGACCACTCTGCACCCGTACGTCGCGACATAAAATGAACCCTACTTCTACCAGGAGGGTGCGAGATCGTTCCACTCGCCGGTCCAATCAGGTACTTAAGCTTACCGATTACCATATTTCTCGGTATGTGGCTAGTACTTTCAAACGCTTAGCGAAATGAGCCACACACCGCGACCTTAGCCATTTTTGACTACACCAGCGGGGTATCACAACTACACAACCCCGCCCGTTGTCCTTACATTTCAACAGGAATTAAAGTCGGTACAATTCCTATTTGCTCGCGAGAGGCAGGAAACCACTCGACTTCTACCGTGCCTATTTAGCATGGCAACTAGTCTATAAAAAGATCCGGTATCAAACATAGGTTCCTATGGATCATGCATCTAGGGTTTTCGATCAACGCCTAGAGAAACTTAAATGCAGAAAACCAACTATTACCATACATTAATAAATAGATGGCAGAATGATAATTCGGAAAAATAGTGGGATTATGCTCCGGGGCTTGCCTTCTTGGGCACTGTCAGGCAGAAAAGCTTCTGGGGCTTGGCCCAGGTCTTGGGACAAGTTAGTACAGTTCAGATTAACCTCCTGCTCCGCACGAGAGTCCGCGGGCACCAGTTCGTAGTCTCCGTCCGCGAGGTTAACCGTTTCTATATGCAATGCAAGATTTTGAGTTATTCAGGGATATAATTTCTTTCCTTCACGATAAAGTTGTATTCCACGAAAGTTAATTTAGTGATGATTTCACATTTCATTTCATGGGCAATCGTTTATAGAGTAGCAAGCATAACTACGGTTATTCATGAATGAGTGGGGTTTTGGGTTTTCATTTTCAATTTCAACACATAGCATGCTTTCATTATTCCTTAACAACACAACTACTAAAGAGCTAGAGATGAAATACTAAAGTAACTCAGATTCAAACTTGAACATTCAGGGTATAAATTTCAGCATCTATCATAGAGCAAAAACTATAACTATTCATGCAAATGGATTACTCTAGTTGCTTCATCTTTTCGTACAGAATGTTCAACATGGCTTCTGGTGCTACAAATTTTATGCAAGCAACTTCAAAGCATAAACTCAGTACTGAAATTTTTCTAGATTTTATACACTTATATAGCAGAGGTGATAAAAAGATTAAAAACAGCAAGCCATTAACAAAGATTAATTCTACAGAAAGTTTTACCAAGGATTTGGTTCTCAAATTTTTACCAGAGACTAGTCCTGAGTTAAACATACTCCAGAAAATTTTTCAAGATTTAACTCACTATAATAAATTAGTTATTCAGTTAACTTAACATGAGTTTGCATGAATTTCTCAAGATGCATTTGACCAGTATCGCATCTGAACTTTTTATCACAGGTAGAACATACTCTAAACAAGATCATGCCCAAAAAAAAGATCATAAACATTGTAGATTACTCAGAACAAAAATAGTAAATCTAGCCCTAAGATGCTAAGCATGATTATTCGACAAAGCCAAACTCAGTAACTGCAGCTCAAATTTTTTTGACAGGAACACAGAGCTAAAAAGATACTCCAGAAATAAATATGGATTTTTCTGAGCATAAGAACTATATATGAGGAATTAAGTTGATTAAACAAGCATAAATCATGGTATATAGAAAATTAACTCTAATAAATTTTAAATTTAGAGATTTGCAGGAATTCAGTGGCACAAGGCTGTAGTAAAATTTTCAGAGCAAGTTCATGTACATATTTTCTAGAATTAAATCGAGAATGCTAACAACAGATTAGAGAATCTTGATTGTTCTAACCTGATAACTGTTTTGGTTTGGTGTCATATTTTTACTGTGATCTTAGCATCCCATTAGTTATAACATATCCAAAAATCAAGGTCATTTGATGAGCAGAACTTCATGAATATGCCTAAGGTGATTTTCTTAATCTTTTCCCTAGATTAAATTCGGTTGAGTTTCTGCAAATGTGAATGTTACAAAATTTGTAGATTTTGTTACAAGGATTCCAGATCAGTTGAGTTTGCATTTTTCTGATTTTTCTGTGATTTGTTTCGCATTTTAGAAGTTCACTGGTATACACTGTAAAACTTGCAGAGACACCCTTGAACGAAAAAAAGAAATTACAACCGGGTCCTTCGCCGGCCTTCTCCGCCGTGGCATCTTGCCGGTGGTGTTCTGCGGTGCAGGGCTTACCGGGGCTGCCACGGGGAGGCGCGTGGGGGAGAAAGGATCGAGGAACACCTACCCTGGTCGACGTTCGAGCGTTTGGAGCACAGGTTCAAGCTCGTCGGCGTTGATGGCGGGTCGGTTGTTCGGTTCGCCGGCGCTGGAGGCGAAGGAGGGCTCGGGGTAGGGGAACAAGGCGCGCACGAGCACCGCGTGAGCTCGTGGATGCTTCTGGGGTAGCTGTCGGGCTCGGTCTTCCCCGGAGCTGGCCGGTCCGCGGTGAGCCTGAGCTCGCCGGCCGCGGCGCAAAAGGGGAACGGCTTCGGGAGGGGGTTTGGATTCGATTCCGCGCGCGTGGAGCTTAACTGGGAGGTAGCGAAGCTGCTGCGGTGGTCGGAGGGGGCAATGTGGGGCTGGGCTAGCCGGTCCGCGCGAGCTGGATCTCGGCGGCCATGGCGGAGCGGCGGGAGGAGGAAGAAGGGGAAGAAGGGGCGCGACTGTGGGGTGCTGGGGGTCTTTATAGGCCAAGGAGCTCCTGGGGGAGGAATGCAGTGACTGGGGGCGGTTGATTTGGTCCTGGGTGGCTCGACGGCGAGCGGGCGGAGGAGGCAGCGGCGCTGCGCCGGCCGGGGTGTCGTGGCGGCTCGGGAGCGGCCTGGGACGCGTGTGGGCGTGGGAGGGCGCCAAGGGGCAGGCCAGGTGGCGTGGAGAGGTTTCCCCGGGTCCATTTGGCCGCGGGCGTGCGGTGGACGAAGTCCACCGGCGGCGTACGGCAGGCGGCGGCTAAAACAGAGCAAGCCGGGAGAGAGAGATGGAGGTAGGGGCTCTTTTGCGATTTCTGAAAATTTCAGGGACCTCTCGGTAAACAAAAATTATCTCCTATTTGGAGATCTCAAATGGGAAAGTGTTGAATACCATTTTTGCATAGCTTTTCAAGATCTACAACTTTTGTGTTATGCAAATTTTCGTTTGAAACTCACATTTTGAACTATTGGTACATTTACATATTTGCACAAAAGGACTTTAGTTTTAATCAGTTTTTGACTTGATTTTGGCTGAAGTTCAATTGAGCACATGTCAATTGAAATACCTCTCATGAGCCAACAAAAATTTTTGTGCACATTTTTGAATTAAAATTTGAGTAGTTTTTCACTCCTTTCTCTTTTTCCTTTAATTTCTTTTGTATGATTTGTGTCTTAGTTGGTCCTTTCTCTTTGAATTAGTTTCCCAAATTTTTCTTTTAACTTTAACTAAGGTGTATTGATTGGATTTAAAAGTATTGACACCTGAGGTGTCACAACCTACCCCCCTTAAAAGAATCTCGTCCCGAGATTGGATGATTAAATTGAGGCGGGGAAAATGATATACCTGAGGTGGAGCTAATGAAACCCGGATAATGTCGATTAAGATAATCCTCCGTCTCCCAGGTGGCTTCTTCTTCAGTGTGATGAGACCACTGAATTTTATACATTTTTACCACCTTTTGACGAGTACCTCTCTCTTTTTGATCCAGAATTCTGAGTGGATATTCGGTATATGAGAGATCGGGCTCCACTAAAATTTCCTGTTGATCAATGATTTCCGTAGGAACTCGAACACATTTCTTAAGTTGGGATATGTGGAAAACATTATGGATGGCGGCAAGTCGTGAAGGAAGTCGCAAACGATAAGCCACGGGTCCACATTCTTCAATGATTTCATATGGCCCGACATAGCGAGGTGCGAGCTTACCCCTAACTCCGAAACGTTCAACGCCTCGAGTTGGGGACACTCGTAAATAGACGTGATTACCAACCATGAACTTCAAAGGATCCCTTCTTTTATCGAAATAACTCTTTTGCCGAGACTGGGCTGCTCGGAGGTTTGCTTGTACTATTTTTACTTTCTCTTCAGCCTCGACCACTAATTCAGGTCCAAAGATTTGACGTTCTCCAGTCTGGGACCAACTCAAAGGAGTTCGACACCGTCGACCATACAAGGCCTCGAAGGGTGCCATCTTCAGACTGGCCTGATAGCTGTTGTTATAAGAAAACTCAGCCAAGGATAAACATTTGTCCCAGTTTTTGTCATAATGGATGACACATGCTCGAAGCATATCCTCAAGAATTTGATTCACCCTTTTGGTCTGTCCGTCAGTCTGTGGATGGTAAGCTGAGCTTCGAATTAATTTAGTTCCGAGAGCCTCTTGGAGTTGCTCCCAAAACCTTGCCACAAACTGAGGACCCCGATCCGATATAATTGTTTTGGGTGTACCGTGTAGGCAGACAATCCGATCAATATAGATCTCCGCATATTTCTTGGCTCGATATTCAGTATGCACTGGAATAAAATGAGCAGTCTTTGTGAGCCTATCAACAATGACCCAGATGGAATCATGGTGCTGAGAAGTATTTGGTAAGCCCACGATGAAATCCATGCTGATATCTTCCCATTTCCAAGATGGAATTGGTAGAGGTTGGAGAGTTCCAGCAACTTTCAAGTGACTAGCTTTCACTCTCTGGCAGGTGTCACATTCTGCGACATATTTGGCAATCTCTCTCTCTTCATGCGAGTCCACCAAAAATTTTGCCTGAGATCTTGGTACATCTTGGTGCTGCCCGGATGAATAGAGAATTTAGAGAGATGTGCTTCGTCCAGGATTTGTTTCCGCAGGTCAGGATTCTTGGGAACGACTAGGCGATCCTCGAACCACAAAATTCCTTTATGGTCCACTCGGAAACACTTATATTTATTTTCACCTTCTACTACTTGCTGCTTGATGATACCAACACTTTTGTCGTGTAATTGTGCCATGATGACCTGGTCATAGAGTGTCGGTTCCACCGAAATATGATTCAAAGAGCCCTGAGGAATAATTTCTAATTTCAGCCTTTGCATTTCAGCACACAATGTGTCATTATATGACTCCATTGATAGGCACTTGCAGTGAACCTTGCGACTGAGCACATCGGCTACAACATTCGCCTTGCCCGGATGATAATGAACCTCCAGATCATAATCTTTGATTAATTCCAGCCATCTTCGTTGCCTCATATTCAGCTCACTTTGAGTGAAAATGTATTTGAGACTCTTATGGTCGGTATAGATATTGCAATGAGTGCCCATAAGATAATGTCTCCAAAGCTTGAGAGCATGAATAATGGCGGCTAGTTCCAGATCATGAGTGGGATAATTTAGCTCATGTGGCCGAAGAGCTCGGGAAGCATAAGCTATCACCCGATTGTCTTGCATTAGAACACAACCAAGACCAGTGCCTGAAGCATCACAATAAACGTCGTATGGTTTATTGTTGTCAGGTTGAGCCAAGACTGGCGCAGTGGTTAGATGTGCTCTCAATGTATGGAATGCTTCATCACACTTCGTGTTCCATTTAAACTTGACATCTTTCCTTAGTAGTTCTGTCATGGGCTTAGCAATTCTGGAGAAGTCCGGAATAAATCTGCGGTAATACCCCGCCAAGCCGAGAAAACTGCGGATCTGATGAACTGAAGTAGGAGGTTTCCAGTCCATCACTTCTTGTACTTTGCTGGGATCAACTGAAATGCCTTCACTAGATATAGTGTGACCCAGAAATTTGACTGTGTCCAGCCAGAATTCACACTTGGAGAATTTTGCGTACAGCTTATGATCTCTGAGACGTTGAAGAACAATGCGCAGATGTTGCTCATGTTCTGCCTCATCTTTGGAATAGATCAGAATGTCGTCAATAAAGACCACGACAAACTTGTCAAGTTCCGGCATAAATACCGAGTTCATGAGATACATAAAATAAGCCGGAGCATTGGTGAGACCGAAAGACATAACCAAATATTCATAGAGACCATATCGGGTTGAGAAGGCGGTCTTGGGAATATCGCAAGGCCGGATTTTAATTTGATGATAACCCGAACGAAGATCAATCTTGGAGAAAATCTTTGCTCCAGCCAATTGATCAAACAATACATCAATGCGGGGAAGTGGATATTTATTTTTGATGGTCACCGCATTGAGAGGCCGGTAATCAACACACAACCTCAGACTATCATCCTTCTTCTTTACGAACAATGCTGGACAGCCCCAAGGTGAAGCACTTGGGCGAATAAAACCCTTGTCCAACAGTTCTTGTAGCTGGATTTTTAGTTCAGCCAATTCTTTAGGCTGCATTCGGTATGGCCTTTTTGAAATAGGTGCTGTACCAGGCTGAAGTTCAATGACAAATTCGATATCCCGGTCTGGCGGCATACCAGGTAAATCTTCCGGAAAAACATCTACATACTCACGGACTACAGGAATATCTTCGAGACGAATATCTTTCATGGCATAGGCACAAGAGTTGTGACATTGATGATGTGGTAAATATAGAATCGAATGACCATGAGTTGGAGAATTTATTTCAACGGCTCGGGAAGAGATATCTAACATTACCCCATGTCTTTTCATCCAATCCATTCCCAGAATAATGTCCATACCTTCTAGTGGCAACAAGATTAAAGTGGTAGGAACAGTTTTACTACCCAAACTAAGTGGCGCATTATGAACGATTTGGTTTGATGCGACTTTACCACCCGGGGTAGATATCATAAATGACCCCTTTGTGTGACAGAAATCTAACCCAACCCTTGCTCCGAATTTAGAACTAATGAAGCTATGAGATGCACCAGAATCGAATAAGATAACAGTGGGGTGTTGGTTTATAGAGAATGTACCCGACATGATTGGTGCTCCCTCAGGAAGGTCAGCAAGGTTGGTGAAGTTAAGTCGGCCCTGCCTGACTTGAATGGTTTGCCTCTTGCCCTTGTTCTGATCATTCCTGCGAGAAGCCTGCCCTTGAGATTGTCCCGCCTGGGGGCACATCTTGGCAAAGTGATCCGGACTCCCGCATCTAAAACAGCGGTTATTATTATCGGGGCGAGCGGCTGGCTGAGCATTCAGCCTAGGGCCGTTCTGCTGCTGCTGAGGTGCAAATCGAGCTTGCTGGGGAAGCCCGAATCGAGTCTGCTGCTGCTGTTGAGGAGGCCGAATAATCCAACGCCCTGGCTGAGGGGCCTTCTGAGAGGACACGGGTAGGTTATTTTGCACAATACGATACCTCGGTGCAGAGGCACTCGAGGGTCCAGCAGGTGCCTTGCGCTTCTTTTCAGCGCGGTGTGCAGAAATTAGATCCTCCTGAGATATAGCCATATTCACCAATTCATTGAATGAGTCTGCTCGGACAAGATTTAGCCTCTCCTGTAATTTGGTACTAAGGCCTCGACGGAAGCGTTCACGCTTCTTAGCGTCGGTATCGGCATGATGTCCAGCATACTGACACAATTGATGGAATACTTGAGCATACTGCACCACGGTACGAGTGCCCTGAGTCAAGGCCAAGAACTCGTTGAGCTTACGGTCAAGAAGTCCAGCTGGAATATGATGATCTCGAAAAGCCAATTTGAATTCATTCCAATTCACCACATGATCAGCCGGTAGCATCCCGTGGTAATGATCCCACCACATACGAGCTGATCCGCGAAGCTGCTGCGCGGCATAGCGAGTCTTGTTCGCTTCGGAACAAGGATTAGTCAATAGAGAAAACTTGGACTCGATCGTGCGAATCCAAGCGTCAGCGTCCAGAGGCTCATCCGCTTTATTGAACAGCGGAGGCTGAGTACTGAGGAAATCTTGGTAGCTCGCTTCTTGTGCGTGATGAGCATGATGCCCACCCCGCAGTTGTTGCTGAGCTTGAACCAACTGCCGCAAAATCTCTGTCTGGGCAGCAAGAACCTCAGCAATACCCACTGGTGGAGGAGGTGGAGGTGGATCGCCATTCCCTCCGGCTCCAAAACCACTAGGGGTGCCTCGAGTTGATCCAACCATCTGAAATGTGAGTACTTTTGCATTAGGCTCATCATTATCATCATTTCAAATAGAATATACAACTCAAAATGACATGGAAGTACTGGAAATTGCTTAATCAGGTTGTGCAGCAAAACCAGCGATACGAAAACGCTCATAACTGGAGTTCGATACATGATATGGACTTGAAATTTTTACAAGAGATAGGAAATTTCATGATCTACAACTTTGGTAGTCATCACAAAATCAGATTTCCAGAGTAGGTTAGTCGAAAAATTCAATTACTCCTCCTCTGGTTTTTCTGCTTCACAGAAAACAGAGCTTCTGTAATTTGTGATTATCTCCTGCAATACCAATCCGTTTGGGCTGAAATTTTGCGAGCAGGTTCCTGATGAAATTTGGAACAACTTTGGTATTCAACTCAGGAGCTAAATCCGAAAGGAAAAGAGGATAAAAATTCGAACTAACTGCTGCCTTCAGCTTTTTGCAGATCACTGATAATTAACACTAGTAGGATTAGGGGTTCATTACATCCATCGTTCTCTCATTTCTACTTGGTCACTCCTAACATCAGTACTAAGGGGGTTACTCAACTCTAAGTTAGCCTAGTAGCCATGATCCAAAAGTAGGCCACACTAAGAGGAGTCTACAAAAGCTAAGAAACAGCGCCTCGGTCTACATGTTGACCGATGCCTCACTCGCCGCGGGAGTGTGAACCTCAACCGGGGCGGGCTGCGGCGCCTGGTCCTCGGAGTCCATCTCTGAAACGCCCTCTATCTCCTGGGGCTCGTCCTCCTCGTCCACCTGCATCTCGTCGGGAGGTGCGTGAAGGGCATCCTGCGCGTGCTGTATCGCGTGGAGCTGCCCCTGAGCCTCGTCCATCTCAAGCTGCAGGTCGTGAAACTGGTCCTCCAGGAAGTTGATCGTAGCGTCACGATCCGACACAGTGTCCTGAAGCTCGTGAACCTGGCCGTGGAGCTGGGCGATAAGAGTAGCCCTGCTCTCGAGCTCGGTACTAGCCTCCTGAAGCTGCCCATCTCTCAGCTGGACCGCCAGGTGCAGGGCCTGAGCGTGGTCCACCAACTGAGCGACGGCGTAACTCTGGTAAGTGTGAAGTCTGTAAAGGCCGTCCAAGCACGTCGCTGTCGTCCGAAGTGCCCCGACCGGGTCAAGGGTAGCGACCACGTCCACGTGTGCCATCCGGTCGAGCCAAAGCGGGTCTGCCGGGTCAGGTGCAGGGAACAACCCGAACGCGGTCAGAACCACCTCCAGAGGGTGCAAAGAGCAAAAGGTGGTCATCGCCCTCATGGTGGTAAGCTCCCAGGTGTCCAGCAGGTAGTGACCGACCATCTGAGTCACGATCGGCTCCCACCCGTTGAGCGGGTGCTGCGGGATCACCATCGTCACACTGCAGCGACGAACTCCGTCCTCCACAAACTCGTGGCCATCGTAAACCGGTGGCTGGAGGTAACCGGCTGCACTCAAAAGCTCCCAAAGACGGCGGGGAAACCCGTCCCAGTGCAGGCAAGCGGAGTGCACGTGCCCCTGCGCGTCAACGACCAGCAGCTCTTCCATCTGTCCCAACAAAAGGCCGATGGATCAGCTGATGGTAACAAGAACTACTAACTCTGGAATAGTGAAAGAAATGGCCAAAACTGTAGAGAACTTGCTTCAAAAATTCTCAAAAATTTACACAAGATCCCTCTGATGTTAAGGAACAATTCACCTAGTCATCACTAAGCTCAATTCGGATTCCATGGGGGTGATATGCTCAGGTATTCAGAGTGATGTCAACCAGGAAAACTGAGTGTCCAGAGAGGGTGTATTTTGACTATAACTCTCAACCCAGACGTCATAAATTCTTCAAATTTTTATGGTAATCTCATCACTTAGTTGTCTACAACTTTCATGTTGAACGATTTTTAGTTTGAGCAACTTATAAAGGTCGAAAAATTTCAGTTGTATAGATGGTTCAGAGTTAACAGTTTTACACAGGGTTGATCCAAAAATACAAATACCATGCTAGAAGGCTTCAAAAAATTTCAAATTTTTACAGCAGCTTGATAACTTAGGAAACATCATTTAGTCTTACTACCCCAAGTCGATTTGAGTAACTTATCAGAAGGTTAAAATTCGTGGAAACCAGGTTGCAGACTTTCTGGATACTCCCTAGGATAGCGTTTTAACGGATTTGCTTGCGATTTCCCCAGAGATTTATTTGCTAATCTTTTTGAGAATGAATGCAGAGCCTATACGTCCTCACCAAGGAAAAAAATTGCCAAGTAACCTTGGTCTTACGCAATGACTTTGGTGGCATACATATTACGTCTCTCACTATATAGCTACTCGATATAGCTAGATAGCCTATAATTCGATTTCGAGTTAGCGTACCTGCAGAAGATTGACAGAATATAAAATGAACCTTTCGTGCCAGCACTCACGAAAGCGTCCCCATACATTACCGATCACTATAGAATCGGCATCCATACCATTACCGCCGTATGGACAACGTTAAGCATACGTTATCGAAACAACGTATTGACTGAGTACCGTTTTTGACGGGGAATTGAATTCCAATTTCGAACTATTACTCCCCATATACTCAACCGAAGTTGGTATATGGGCAGCAGCTCAAGTAGGCCACTGCTTGAGCTCCAGCGTTCGGCTCGCATCACCGACGGGAAGGTCAGACTCCCTCAGCTGACTGAGTAAGCATACCTTCGTGGCGATGATGTAGTTGCAGAATTTAAATTACAGGATTTAAATACTGAGAAGTAAGGTGCTGGAAGTTAGCCATACAAAATAAGCCACCTGATTATACCCATAAGATTCCCTAGGGCTTTACGTCCTAGACTTGTCCTTGGAGATCCTAAACTCTTTCAAAACTTTAGTAGCTTTGAAGTCAAGTTTTAAGTTGTTGTTGTAAAAACCGAGGTTGCCATCCCTGGTAGGCTGTCTGCGAGCTCTGATGCCAACTGTGGCGGAACCACCCAAAACTACTGGGCCCGGGTGCACTGATCTTCGTTGCGAAGCAACTCTGACCCAATCTGGCACTCACCGGTAGTTCCTCGAGTGAAGCCTCGATAAAAGCCACGCTATTCCAGGATCAGCAGACAACACTCACACGAAGGTGAGCCCAGAGATTACAACACAAACCATTTCATACATCTCAGAGTGATTGCAGCGGAAAAAAAAATTTATTACAAACCATGTTCAGACTAGTGAAGTACTACGGAGTTCCAGCTCCTCAAATTATTCAAGTCTCAAAGTTCAGCGGAAGCATTAAAAGATAACTAACGAAATAACGTGACGCATCGGTAAAGCCCGTACGAATGCGTCACTCAGCGGAAGGGTGATTAGCACCAGCTGAAGGGCCATCCCATTCAACAGACCAACCCGGAGGCAGAGTGCAAGGCCAAGTAAGACTCGCAAACAGATCTTCAAAGTTAGTACCTGAAAAACGGTGCCACAAGCAAGGCTGAGTATACTAATACTCAGCAAGACTGACCCGTCTCCGGATATAACATAGTCCGATAACTAGACATGCAAGCTTTTTGGTTGGTAGGGTTTGTTTGCCAAAAATGCCACTAAGTGTTGATCCTTACTGTCAGGTTTTACTTAGCAAGATTCTAGTGGAATTAACCATTCTACATTTGCAACTAACTCTACTCAAACATGGTAGAGCAACCATTTAATCAACCAGCAGTATTTTCATCATCGTATTCCACTTGTTACTCTATGTGACCGAAATCATTAAGCAATCTCATGCAATGAGAGGCGGACGATTCCGAATCGAATTTCAACCTGGCCAGGGGAACCTAGACCACACGCATGGGGATCGACTTCGCTCCCGCCCACGCTACTTTTCCCCTTTCTTTCCAGTCCGTGGATCCGGAACACCCTCCCCGACTACAGAGTCCGACCACTCTGCACCCGTACGTCGCGACATAAAATGAACCCTACTTCTACCAGGAGGGTGCGAGATCGTTCCACTCGCCGGTCCAATCAGGTACTTAAGCTTACCGATTACCATATTTCTCGGTATGTGGCTAGTACTTTCAAACGCTTAGCGAAATGAGCCACACACCGCGACCTTAGCCATTTTTTACTACACCAGCGGGGTATCACAACTACACAACCCCGCCCGTTGTCCTTACATTTCAACAGGAATTAAAGTCGGTACAATTCCTATTTGCTCGCGAGAGGCAGGAAACCACTCGACTTCTACCGTGCCTATTTAGCATGGCAACTAGTCTATAAAAAGATCCGGTATCAAACATAGGTTCCTATGGATCATGCATCTAGGGTTTTCGATCAACGCCTAGAGAAACTTAAATGCAGAAAACCAACTATTACCATACATTAATAAATAGATGGCAGAATGATAATTCGGAAAAATAGTGGGATTATGCTCTGGGGCTTGCCTTCTTGGGCACTGTCAGGCAGAAAAGCTTCTGGGGCTTGGCCCAGGTCTTGGGACAAGTTAGTACAGTTCAAATTAACCTCCTGCTCCGCACGAGAGTCCGCGGGCACCAGTTCGTAGTCTCCGTCCGCGAGGTTAACCGTTTCTATATGCAATGCAAGATGTTGAGTTATTCAGGGATATAATTTCTTTCCTTCACGATAAAGTTGTATTCCACGAAAGTTAATTTAGTGATGATTTCACATTTCATTTCATGGGCAATCGTTTATAGAGTAGCAAGCATAACTACGGTTATTCATGAATGAGTGGGGTTTTGGGTTTTCATTTTCAATTTCAACACATAGCATGCTTTCATTATTCCTTAACAAAACAACTACTAAAGAGCTAGAGATGAAATACTAAAGTAACTCAGATTCAAACTTGAACCTTCAGGGTATAAATTTCAGCATCTATCATAGAGCAAAAACTATAACTATTCATGCAAATGGATTACTCTAGTTGCTTCATCTTTTTGTACAGAATGTTCAACATGGGTTCTGGTGCTACAAATTTTATGCAAGCAACTTCAAAGCATAAACTCAGTACTGAAATTTTTCCAGATTTTATACACTTATATAGCAGAGGTGATAAAAAGATTAAAAACAGCAAGCCATTAACAAAGATTAATTCTACAGAAAGTTTTACCAAGGATTTGGTTCTCAAATTTTTACCAGAGACTAGTCCTGAGTTAAACATACTCCAGAAAATTTTTCAAGATTTAACTCACTATAATAAATTAGTTATTCAGTTAACTTAACATGAGTTTGCATGAATTTCTCAAGATTCATTTGACCAGTATTGCATCTGAACTTTTTATCAAAGGTAGAACATACTCTAAACAAGATCATGCCCAAAAATAAAGATCATAAACATTGTAGATTACTCAGAACAAAAATAGTAAATCTAGCCCTAAGATGCTAAGCATGATTATTCGACAAAGCCAAACTCAGTAACTGCAGCTCAAATTTTTTTGACAGGAACACAGAGCTAAAAAGAGACTCCAGAAATAAATATGGATTTTTCTGAGCATAAGAACTATATATGAGGAATTAAGTTGATTAAACAAGCATAAATCATGGTATATAGCAAATTAACTCTAATAAATTTGAAATTTAGATATTTGCAGGAATTCAGTGGCACAAGGCTGTAGTAAAATTTTCAGAGCAAGTTCATGTACATATTTTCCAGAATTAAATCGAGAATGCTAACAACAGATTAGAGAATCTTGATTGTTCTAACCTGATAACTGTTTTGGTTTGGTGTCATCTTTTTACTGTGATCTTAGAATCCCATTAGTTATAACATATCCAAAAATCAAGGTCATTTGATGAGCAGAACTTCATGAATATGCCTAAGGTGATTTTCTTAATCTTTTCCCTAGATTAAATTCGGTTGAGTTTCTGCAAATGTGAATGTTACAAAATTTGTAGATTTTGTTACAAGGATTCCAGATCAGTTGAGTTTGCATTTTTCTGATTTTTCTGTGATTTGTTTCACATTTTAGAAGTTCACTGGTATACACTGTAAAACTTGCAGAGACACCCTTGAACGAAAAAAAGAAATTACAACCGGGTCCTTCGCCGGCCTTCTCCGCCGTGGCATCTTGCCGGTGGTGTTCTGCGGTGCAGGGCTTACCGGGGCTGCCACGGGGAGGCGCGTGGGGGAGAAAGGATCGAGGAACACCTACCCTGGTCGACGTTCGAGCGTTTGGAGCACAGGTTCAAGCTCGTCGGCGTTGATGGCGGGTCGGTTGTTCGGTTCGCCGGCGCTGGAGGCGAAGGAGGGCTCGGGGTAGGGGAACAAGGCGCGCACGAGCACCGCGTGAGCTCGTGGATGCTTCTGGGGTAGCTGTCGGGCTCGGTCTTCCCCGGAGCTGGCCGGTCCGCGGTGAGCCTGAGCTCGCCGGCCGCGGCGCAAAAGGGGAACGGCTTCGGGAGGGGGTTTGGATTCGATTCCGCGCGCGTGGAGCTTAACTGGGAGGTAGCGAAGCTGCTGCGGTGGTCGGAGGGGGCAATGTGGGGCTGGGCTAGCCGGTCCGCGCGAGCTGGATCTCGGCGGCCATGGCGGAGCGGCGGGAGGAGGAAGAAGGGGAAGAAGGGGCGCGACTGTGGGGTGCTGGGGGTCTTTATAGGCCAAGGAGCTCCTGGGGGAGGAATGCAGTGACTGGGGGCGGTTGATTTGGTCCTGGGTGGCTCGACGGCGAGCGGGCGGAGGAGGCAGCGGCGCTGCGCCGGCCGGGGTGTCGTGGCGGCTCGGGAGCGGCCTGGGACGCGTGTGGGCGTGGGAGGGCGCCAAGGGGCAGGCCAGGTGGCGTGGAGAGGTTTCCCCGGGTCCATTTGGCCGCGGGCGCGCGGTGGACGAAGTCCACCGGCGGCGTACGGCAGGCGGCGGCTGAAACAGAGCAAGCCAGGAGAGAGAGATGGAGGTAGGGGCTCTTTTGCGATTTCTGAAAATTTCAGGGACCTCTCGATAAACAAAAATTATCTCCTATTTGGAGGGCTCAAATGGGAAAGTGTTGAATACCATTTTTGCATAACTTTTCAAGATCTACAACTTTTGTGTTATGCAAATTTTCGTTTGAAACTCACATTTTGAACTATTGGTACATTTACATATTTGCACAAAAGGACTTTAGTTTTAATCAGTTTTTGACTTGATTTTGGCTGAAGTTCAATTGAGCACATGTCAATTGAAATACCTCTCATGAGCCAACAAAAATTTTTGTGCACATTTTTGAATTAAAATTTGAGTAGTTTTTCACTCCTTTCTCTTTTTCCTTTAATTTCTTTTGTATGATTTGTGTCTTAGTTGGTCCTTTCTCTTTGAATTAGTTTCCCAAATTTTTCTTTTAACTTTAACTAAGGTGTATTGATTGGATTTAAAAGTATTGACACCTGAGGTGTCACAGTTTCTTCCTTCGGCCTTTGCCTCAACCTTCGGCTCCGAGTGCCTTCCTTCTTGCCTTTCAATCTTGCGATATCTGTCTTCTCCGGGAGTCCCATGCTGGCTTCCTTCGGTATCACCTTCGGCCCTTTTCTTCTGAAGTTCTGCCCTAGGCTGTGCTTCACGCGGGTTATCTTCGGCTCTTTCGGGATTTCGCCTCCTCGGTCTTGTCTTCCTGGTCTTAACATTCAGAACCAGCACGCAATATAGCCGAGGAAATGAGGAGTGGGGACCTGGTCCCCAACAAAGTGTCTCAATACTTGAGACATTTCTCAAAGTGCCATAAGAAGTGTCTCAATACGTGAGACATTTTCTAAAGTGCCACAAGAAGTGTCTCAATACCTGAGACATTTTCTAAAGTACCACAAGAAGTGTCTCTAGAACATATTGTGTCATATTCATTAAGACAAATAGCAAAGTGTCTGTACAAAAGTGTCTCTACTGGATGGTTTTGTTGTAGTGGCATTGGCAAAAATTAATCTAACATCAGAATTGATTTCTCGAACATTGGTATAATAGGTACCATCCCTTTTTTCTTTGAATTGTAGAGAAGTCCATAGGTTGGGAAATAATCTGTAAAAAAAAGAGAAGTTAAATACATGGAAATCACTACAAACTTTACTGAGATATAAATAAACAAATACATATTAAATGCCCCTGCCATGGCTGTTTGATAAGGACATGATAATAAAAAAAAACCAAAGAAGCAGCTCTAAAAAAAGGTCCATCTAACCAGTTTTCAGGAAGAAGCTAAATACAGATAAACATATAGTAGTAACTGTTAAATATCAAGAATTCCACAATTTGAAGTAAGCAACACAGGGAATAATAATAAGTGACCCAGCCATGTAACACATAGTATAGGTTAAAGATACAACCTCATATTTCACGACCCTGAACATAAATAGATGTACTAATTCCATTTCTGAAATTCTGAAAAGCAAAAACAGTTCCATTGCCCAAGGAAAAGCCACTCGCTAGAATGGCTCATATCCGAGTATCCATATTTTTATATCTGTGCTTGCAATATACTCCCTCCATTCTTTTTTTTATTTGACGACGTTGACTTTTTTTTTTCAAAACTTCGATCCTTCGTCTTATTCAAAATGCTGATCAAAAGTAATTGAGGATTCCGGTTGAGAAAACCCCCCGAACCCTGGCTTTCGCCGACGAGGGAGATTTTTATTTGAATAGCCAACAGCTTCGTGTTTAAATTTGCTCCCACAAGAAGTCGAACCCAGGAGCTCAACACCCACAAAGAGATG
This sequence comes from Panicum virgatum, assembly GCF_016808335.1. Classification (NCBI taxonomy): domain Eukaryota; kingdom Viridiplantae; phylum Streptophyta; class Magnoliopsida; order Poales; family Poaceae; genus Panicum; species Panicum virgatum. Next base: position 144,754 of record NW_024376274.1, read on the forward strand.
GGAGTACTGTTGGGCTACAACCCCGCTGATTATAGAATAGAGGCTGGTACCTTGTTTCTTTGCATGATGGAACAATAGGGCACAAATAGCCCCTGAAATGTTAGTACACTGGCACACCCCGGTTCCTTAGAATGAATGATACATTATACTGGCTGAAATGTGCGTACACTGTGGCACAGATATTGAACAATAGGAGCACCTAGCACACTGTGGCATACTTGAATTGGAACATTTAACCTCAACTGAAATGTTACGGCCGTCTCACAACAATGCGAGCTGTTGCGTTTGCAGATGGACGTGGCAAATGGATTAATTTTTAAAATAATCATAGGGCAATTTTTCTTGAGGAACAATCATAGGGCAAATAAGGGGGAGTTGTTTCAGAAGGTGCAAATCTTCCATTTTTGGTAATTGTAGATCATGCTGCATCTGTTGTGTTATATAAAACGCTGGGCCAGTATGCGAGATTGCTGGTTAAATGGGCCCTGGTGGTACACTATGGGCCGGCCTGCAAAAACCACCACGACTCCAATCCCTTGCTGCCGTTCGGCATCGGTCGCCGCAAAACCGTTGCCATCTTCCTCACCTGTTGGCCCCCGCCCTCTCCCACCACTCTCGCCTCGCCTACGATGGCGGCGCCGGCGCGGCAGGAGTGGAGCATGTCCGACTTCGAGATCGGCAAGCACATCGGTGGGGGCAAGTTCGGCAAGGTCTACCTCGCCCGTGAGAAGCAGGTCGGTCCAAGGAAACCCCCTGTCGAACTTCCGATGTTTCCCCGAAATTCTCTCCTCCGCGGAGGCTAATCTGCGCGTGGTGATGCCCCAGAGCGGGTACGTGGTGGCGCTGAAGGTGATCTACAAGGAGAAGCTGGAGAAGTACGGCTTCCACGATCACCTAAGGCGGGAGATCAAGATTCAGCAAGCCCTCGACCACCCCAACGTGCTCCGCCTCTTCACCTGGTTCCACGACGAAGACCGTGTCGTCCTCGTCCTGGAGTACGCCGCCCGTGGCGAGCTCTATAAGGTGCTCCAAACCGCTGGCCGCTTCACCGAGCGCACGGCCGCTACTGTGAGAACCCCTCCTTTGCATCGATGTTTTTGAGAGAAATACCGTGAGGAACCCCATCCTCTTACTTGATTAACACAAAACTAAGATTGAAAAACAGGGGGGGAGGTAGGGAGGGATACAAACAAAGTTTTAGAGATCTAGCCCATGAGATGATTAGGTCTTTGCCTGGCAATTTTATGATATTATTACTTTTACTTACTCAATTCATGAAGGGCAGCAAGAGGGTTTTCTGGAATGCCCCGACTTGATTTTACTTTCGTAATATCATGCACAATACATTAATGCTGGTACATCGGTACTGAACTTCATGTGAATTGGTCACTGGTTGCAAGTTGAACTTCTATACACAAACTAGTGTGGGAATCCATAGCATCTCCTTTAGCATAACATTGTCTCAGCTCATGAAAATGCCATACCAGATCCTAGAACATGATATATGTATGCGAAATGCTGATATGCAGGTTTCCTTCTCATTAGCCATACTTTTGTTAAGATTGTGACTGTATACCTTATGTATTTTAGTATGTCGCAAGCCTTGCTGATGCACTGGCATATTGTCACAAGAAGCATGTGATCCATAGGGACATCAAACTTGAGAATTTGCTACTGGACATAAAGGTTGGTTTTCCTTCTTTATGCCGCTGTTGCAACCGTTGTGGTGACATCTTTAATTTGTTTTATTCTGGTAATATTTATTGTTGCAAATTTAGTGGTGCCTGTCTTTGTACTTTCAGTCTTTCACTGTTTTTCGTCTTGTAATTTTGTAACCAGATGATTCCTTTTATTTTTTACACAGCTTGTATTCTAACATAAAACCATTAGTGTAACAAGCGTTACTGTAAACTTTGCTCAAGAGTAGTTACTGTAGATTCCACACCATTTTGTTATAATTTTAATTGGGCTGATGATTTTGGTTCTGTACATCATAAACATGCTAAAGAATCTAATATATATCTGATGTCTTGGGGCTAAAGTTATTTCTCTAAATGTTTTGGCCCTTGTAAGTGTACATTACTACGTATTTCACTATTTTATATGCAAACAATGCACTCTACGACTTAGTTCTTTGGATGTGTCAAAAGCAAAATATTCTCTAGAAAGGGTAATTCATATAGACAACATTTAGCGTGTGAAACTCAAGGTAGACTGTCACATAGTGATGTAGCTATCATAGAGGCATGTAGTCCATGTGCTTGGTATTTACTTCTGAATCTCTATTTGCTGAGCTTAAAACAAGCTCATATCAATGAATGAACGAACGAATGAGATCCACATTGACCATAAAAAAACTCAATGTACTGTAATATATGTACAATGCAGATGGTAGATTGTCATCACATCTTGATTGGGGTAAGGGTAATACATCTTGCATATAAATCACTCCTGGACAGGATATATAACATGCCCCTATATGAGTAAATCTGGAAAGACACACATACTTTTGCCAACTTGCTAACATATGTGGAGAAATGGTATACAAATGCAAGTGTTTCTGCAATGCCTCAGAATTTCTAATAACTTCTATTGATGTTATGTGTATTACTAAATGCTATCAGTAAAATGTTAGTCATGCTTCCCGTCTCCAAAGCATTTGGGGAGATGGCACATGCCACACTCTGTATTTTGTAACTCTTGGTGCATCAAATTCTGGGTTTTGATTTGATAACCAGTTGACTTTCCTTTCCAGGGCCAGATTAAAATTGCAGATTTTGGATGGGCAGTTCAGTCAAATGCTAAACGGCACACATTCTGTGGCACAATTGATTATCTGGCACCAGAGATGATAAAGGGGACAGGTCATGACCGTGCTGTTGACAATTGGGCTCTAGGAATCTTGTGCTATGAATTCCTGTATGGTTCACCTCCTTTTCAAGTTGAGGACCTAGAAAACACATTGAGAAGGTATGGGTTGATGCATCTGTTTTCCTTTAATCCATGGTTTTCATTCCATAACATTTTGTGCCACATGAATTTGGGGCAGGATACTTAGAATGGATTTGACATTCCCTTCAACTCCTTATGTATCTTCAGGGGCTAAGGATCTCATTTCCAAGGTAACATCTAGAAGTATTGGTTAATATCCTGATATTGATTGAAGTGGTGGGTGTGGGCTGGACTGTTTACTTTGATGTGTGATTCTGTATGCAGCTTCTTGTGAAGGATTCAAGCAAAAGGCTTTCTCTTGAAGATGTTATGAAACATCCATGGATAAAAAAAAATGCAGGACCTTCAGGGAGTTGCATTAAGCAAAGAGAAGTAAAAAAAGCTAAGGTAAATGATAAGTGAATATTCAAGATATCTTATGATGAAGACTCTAGTACTATCTTCTGAATATACTCCCTTTTATCATAAAGTTAGTTGTTACATGCAAAGAGTAAAATATCTTATGATGAAGACTCTAGTACTATCTTCTCAATATACTCCCTTTTATCATAAATTTAGTTGTTACATGCAAAGAGTAAAAGGACTGATTGCACGCACAAGAATAAGTTGTTAGTATCTGTTTCAATGTGGTAATATACTTCCCTCCCTGGCTGAAGTCTGCATGTTTTGTTAGATCACCATGGTACCTTTTTTTTTGTACCTGAAATTGGTACTGTTCATCTGCTAAACTTTCTTTTGATCTTTTCTACAGTTCATCTGAAAATGGGCCTGGTTTTGGCGAAAAACTTGTTTGCCAGTGGTACAGAATCTTCCCATATACGTTGCTGATGTGATATGATGCTCAGAGACTTGTCGCTTCTGGAGAGGAGAGATGCTGGCGGTGGCATTTTGGCTCCTTTTGGTTCTGATGGTGGAGTCTATTGTCAATCGAGAATATGGATGCAGCGTCTCTGTGTTTCCCTTTAGATAGGCTCCACGGCCGCGGTGATTCCGCGCACGATCCCGCTCAACCGCATGTTCGTCGCGGGGACGATGGCCTGGCTGATCCACCGCGTCTCCGCTCCGGCTGGATCGCGGATGACCAGCGCCATGGGGTTGGGGTCGTCGTTGTCGTCCTGTGACGAGACTACTGATGAGGCACCAGCACGAGCTTGTCTACAAATATCCGTGCCGTCTTCTTTCTGTTCTTGCTATCGCAGTTTACATCTGCGGTGGCGGCGAGGGACTTGAGGTTCTCTATCAACTGGGCTCGGCAGGAGGGCAGATCGGCCTTCGCCGTTGCCTTGCGAGGAGATGTGCGGGTCGTCGTACGTTTTGTCGTCGTCGTCCAAGTTAAGCCTGGCGAGGGCTTTCAAGTGCCTTGCTGAAGCGGCCGATCGAAGTAGTAGTAGTGGCAGCAGTGCTGCTGATCTTGGTCGCCGGCATGCCGCGCTCACCCTCACCGTCGGCGTCGAGGTCAAGCTTACGACGGACACGCAGAACGAAAGCTGCTCACGCCATTGCCGCCTTCTACTCTCTTCTCCTTGCGTGTGCCGATGGTCGCTGCTGGCGGCGTCTTCTACGCTCCGAAAATTAAATGGACTTCACATACCGGCAGATAACAGAAGCTTTGATAATGCTTGTTTCGGCGGTCTTTTCACCGCACCGCACATCTACAGTGATGTCAGGTCACCCTCGCCGTTGGATTCTAGCAGTGAAAGGCCCAGAAGGTTCCTCCCTCTGCCCGGTTGCGTTTCCGGCGACGAAGACGCTAAAACGAGCGCTCTCTTTATGTGATTTGATCATGAATACGCCATCAACATTCACAGGAGGGAAAAACTGTAAGAATACTCAAGGTCTGCAAGCGATACTAGCAAACGTCATCCACATTCACAGAAGGGAAAACTGTAACTAACATCTACTACTATTTTAAGTTACAATTAGACCATAAATTAAAACCATATCCTTTTTCTACATCTGAACAACAACAACAACAACAAATAACTTTTTTTCCCAAGCAAGTTGGGGTAGGCTAGAGATGAAACCCGAAAGAAATAAGTTTAAGGTTCAGGCACATTGATAGCTTGTCTCCAAACGCTCCTATCCAAAGTTATGTCTTTAGAGATATTCCAATCCTTAAGTTCTCTCTTAACCGACTCATCCCAAGTCAGTTTAGGTCTACCTCTACCCCTCTTTACATTATCGACCCGCTCAAAAGGTGCCACAAAAGATAGCTGGTGGACTAAGTGTTATCGCCATAAATTAACATTTATGGGCCGAAAGCAAGTTGGGCTTAAAGCAGAAGGTTAAGGAGGCTTGTAAATCGGCTCCTGCGTGAGCATTTGGGCCACTTGGGCCGTGTATCTTTAGATTTAGTTCAAGATTAGAGATAGAGTCCGATCGGGACAAGATAGAATTAGATTGTTTCCCAAGTCTCCGGACTATAAATATGTACCCCATGTTATTCATGAAAAAAGAACGTCATCACGTCTCGCAAACAACAACTCTCGGCGCATCGCCACCCCTAATTCTAGGGTTTCATCCAAGTAAGCGCCATGCTGCCCTGATCGCTTCTTGCGATCAGGGCAGCGTTGTTCTTGCTTCTATCTTGGTATTATTCGTACTGAAGCGTTTTTTATGGCGAGTAATGCTAGTTATCCTGATGTTCGTAGCATGGCTTTTAGTAGAATTATCGAGCTTTGTTGCTTATCATCTACTTATATCATGTTGTTCCTGTGCATTCACGTTTCAATCTTATGCTAATTCTTGCTGCGTAGAATTAGTTGCACAGAGACAACACCCTGCTTCTTTTCCATCTAATAGATCTAATCTATTATAGTTTGCTCTTATTCTTAAGAGTTAGCGTAATATCTGCTAGGTTAGGCCTTGCAAACGGATTGGATGATCCGGTATCGTGTTAGATGCTTTGCCTTAGTCTTAACAGGGAATTGATCCGGGAATCGGCTCTTGCTAGTTCTTAGGCCTCTGTTTTTTTGTTATGGTTTAGTTATTTATTACGTTCATTAGGCCCAATCACGCGTAGGATGTTCCGATCTAGCAGTGAAGCTTTTACCGTCGTGGATTAGATTAATTAGATTTAATTGAAGCAGCTTTACACTTATTCGTTTTATTTATCAATATCCGGATAGAAGCAGATCCAATCTGACACTGGGACTCGATCGGCTCTTTAAAGCCGATGCAAGAGTCGTCCCAGGGAGCCGACCACGTCTCGGACTTACGTTTCCACGTGTTTGTGTATGCAGGCAAATCGCTGCAAGCACGTTCGCACCTTCCTGATCGGGTATAGGTCAGGTGGCACGCCCGACATTCTCCGGAATCTCCGGGCGCGTGACGGAATTGCGGGCCGTCGACGAGGGAGCAGTGCCTGCCAGCGCCCCGGCGACCTCCCGGCTCTTCGTGTTGCCTGTCGCTGCTCGCCGGTGGGTTTCGACCGGCAACACATTCTGGCACGCCCAGTGGGACCTTCATCAACAACAACGCCCACCGCAGAGATGACATGAGCACATGACCAAGTACGAAGAGCTGACTCCATAACACAAGCTAAAATATGATGAGGTCAAAGCTCAGTTTGAAGCCGATCTCATCGGCTTCTTCGAGAGGACTCGCAACCATGGCATCAGGTGGAAGGGGTTCTCACCAGAAGGCGCTCTCGACAATGTTGATCTGTCCGTGCCATCAGAGGAGCGCACCAGAGCCCTACGCCAGGAGATGAACTATATGGTGGCTCATACGCTTCATCGGCACTCAGAAAGCCTGTTGACCGAACTTGAGCGCGTGGCACATCGCGTTGTCCAGGAGGTGATCAAGAACCAGTACTCCCCGTCGGGACCAGTCCTGGGGAGCCACAAGGGGGAAGCTGCACTGCAATCTAGGACGCCAGTGTTCTGCTCGCTCGCGGCAGCAGGACAACAAAATTCGCCGATCTATGTCATTCACAAGATTGGCGGTGATCATGGAGAAGGCCAGTTCCTGACCGAGCCACCCAAGGAGATCTCGTACGGCTACACGTGCGCATACATCCCTGACAGCGTCAATCCAACACGCTCGGTGCAGTTGGTAAGCCCAGGAGCCTCTGGAGCAGACGCGGAGAAACAAGCGTGGCTGGCAAAGTACGCTACCGGGCCGAGTGCTGAGCCATCGGCCCCAGGAGTTCTTAGTGTGGAGCAGGTCAGTGCAATACTGAGAGACCAGTTCGGCATCCTGCCCAAGAGAAAAGCGATCGGCTATTCCAAGCCGTATCCAAGTGACTACGACTTGATCCCATTGCCACCAAAATATCGGCTCCCTGAGTTCACCAAGTTCAACGGGTCAGAAGGAGCCAGCTCCATTGAGCATGTGAGCCGATACTTAACGCAGCTTGGGATGATCTCAGTATCGGATCCGCTGAGGGTCCGTTTCTTCGGCCAATCTCTTACAGGCCTAGCTTTTGGATGGTACGCGTCATTGGCTCCAGACTCGATTCGAACTTGGAGGCAGCTGGAAGATCAGTTCCATAACCAGTATCACTCAAAGGCTGTTGAAGCTGGGATTGCCGACCTCGCCCAAGTCAGGCAGAAGCGAGGAGAGACTGTGTCGGAATACATACAGCGCTTTAGAGAGGTCAAGAATCGATGCTACTCATCACGCATTATGGAGAAGGAGGCAGTCGATCTGGTAGTTCTGGGACTCGCTAAGCCAATCAAGGATATGGCTTTCCAGTTGGAGTTCGCATCTCTGGCGCACCTAGTGCAGATGCTCACCGCGTATGAGCTTTACCATCCTGAGCTGTACCAGGACAAGTTCAAGCGCCATGTGAACATGGCCCAAGCGGATGAATCTGATGACTCCGGCGAGGAACAAGAAGTGACCGTGGCAGAGTGGACTCGGGGGGCAAACCCCGTCCCGTGCAAATGGATCAAACCGCAGGGGCTTGTGAAGGGCTTCGACTTCGACGTAGCCAAAGCAGAGTAGATGTTTGATCTGTTGCTCAAAGAAAAACAAGTGAAGCTCCCAGAGAATCACAAGCTGCCGACCGCACAAGAGCTGCAGGAGAGACTATACTGTAAATGGCATCATTCGTTCACTCATGCCACGGGTGAATGCAAGGAGCTGCGTCATCAGATTCAATCGGCTATCGAGCAAGGCCGATTAATCCTGGCTCAACATACGATGAAGGTCGACACGAAGCCCTTCCCACAAGCCAACGTGGTAGAGTTGTCAGACTTCACTCCTACGAGCCAGAATTTTTCATTCCAGATCAACATGGCAGGGCCTGTACGCCGTCGTGACAAGCAAAGGAGAGAGGCCGTTTCCGGCAAACGGCCCCAGGATAAAAATAAGCCAGGGCGACAGCATATTACTGAAGAGCAAGTGCGTCACATCAGTAATCAGCTTCCAGCTTCTGATCGGCTTCTGGAAAAATATGAATTTCAGCACAAGCTGCATCGCCGATATCAATCAGAAGAAAAGGAGTACGAGTACCGCACAGGGAGGACGCTGGGAAGGCGACGGGCTATACGCGACCACTGGCATTGCCCGTTCTTCAGGTACTGCTGGAATTCCGACATGAGCCGATTGCCCACTATAGATGATTGCCTGGAGTGCAGGCCTCGGACATGCCAGTCAGGCGAGACATCGGTGTTCCGGCGCTTGGGGCCCAAAGTGTGTCACGACGAACAAGTTGAGCGGCCGACCTAGGGTGATTTCGAGCCAGAAGAAGAAGACAGGTACCATCGCCACGGTGGTGTCCTGACGGGCTTAATCGCTCGCAGAAGTGCAGAGTGCAGCGCTTGCGCAATCTAGAAGAGGCAGAAGCAAGATACCTTGACGTGCTGAGGAAGGCACGTCCGGATCTCGCGGAACAGGTCAGGCACCCGCGAAGGGTGGAAAGGTGCCCTCCAAGAAAAGAGTGGCGCCCCAAGCAGGCAAAAGCCGATGAGAAGCCATCGGCTGATGTGAACATGGTGTTCGTGCTCCCATCAGAATTCCGGGCACCCCAACCGGAGGATTTGCCTATTGCACAGTTGGATCATGGCCCCCAGCCGATCATCTTTGAGAAGCCAAAGGAAAAAAGCTACAAACATTTGAAGGGGCTGTATCTCAAGGGCTTCATCAACGGTAAACCCGTTAACAGGATGTTGGTTGACACCGGTGCTGCAGTTGATGCCATATTCAGTGCTGCGCCGGTTGGGGCGTTCTTCTGCCGACCTCATCAAAACCAACGTGATGCTCAATGACTTCAACGGGCAACCATCAGAGGCAATGGGGGTTCTTAACGTGGAGTTGACAGTGGGCCGCAAGACGATCCCGACTTCATTCTTCATCGTTAACAGCAAGAGTACATACACGGTGTTGCTTGGGAGAGATTGGATTCACACCAACTGTTGTATCCCTTCCACAATGCATCAGTATCTAGTCCAATGGGATGGCGATGAAATAGAAGTGGTCCCTGCAGACGATTCCAGCGAGGTCTCGCTCGCAGATATGAACGCCTGGGACGCAGAAGGACAAGAGCCGATCTCAGGAATTTCACTGGAAGACTGTGATCGGATTGAGGCGACAAAAAATGGACTGAGGCTGGTCTTATCCACCGGCCTCACAGAGTAAACACGTCCTGGCATGCTACGGGGTGTAATAGAGTTAGAGAGGCCGGTCCCAGCGACCGGCCCCAAAAAATAGAAAAATCCTATTTGGGGTCGTAATTGTTACATCATGTACATACGATGGCCTGGTCCGGCAGTTGGCTACTCATTGACTATTTAGTTTCGAATGATAATGGAAGTATAGAAACGGCCAGCCCATGCGGTTGGCCAAATAATTTTTCTTATCATCTCCCTGTGTTTGCCGCTGATCTTGTGGATAACGAAGACTCGCCTGCGTTTGCAACTGGTTTTTCAGACGACGGCAAGCCGGGATACGGGTTCACGTCAGCTGATGATTTGGAAGAGGTTGACATCGGTCCTGGGGATAAGCCACGACCGACATATATCAGCAAAAAGTTGGATCCGGTCTTGCGTTAGGAGATGATTACACTACTGAAAGAGTACCGGGATTGTTTCGCATGGGACTACACTGAGATGCCTGGTCTAGACAGAAGCATCGTCGAGCATCGGCTCCCCCTCAAGAAAGGGTTTCGGCCGTTTCAGCAACGAGCACGTCAGATGAAGGCCGAAGTCCTAGAAGAAGTCAAGAAAGAGGTGGAGAAAATGTTGGATGCTGGGTTCATCAGGCCGTGTCGGTATGCAGAATGGATCTCTAGCGTGGTACCGGTACAAAAGAAGGATGGCCGATGGTGTGTCTGCATCGATTTTAGAGATCTCAATAGAGCGACACCAAAGGACAAATTCCCGATGCCTATTGCAGAGACATTTATCAATGCAACTGCGGGCCACAAAATGATGAGTTTTATGGACGGTAATGCCGGCTACCACCAGATCTTCATGGCCCCAGAAGACGTGAACAAGACCGCATTCAGAGTACCAGGTGTGGTCGGCTTGTTCGAGTACTTGGTTATGACCTTTGGATTGAAAAATGCCGGTGCAATGTACCAGCGTGCCATGAATTACATTTTTCACGATCTCATCGGCAAACTGGTAGAAATTTATATTGATGATGTTGTAGTCAAGTCCAAATCAGTTGGGGGGCATCTAGAAGATCTGCGTCAAGTCTTGGAGAGAACTCGGAAATTTGGGCTCAAAATGAACCCAAAAAAGTGTGCTTTTGGCGTATCGGCCGGTCAATTTTTGGGATTCCTGGTGCATGAACGGGGAATCGAGATCGGCCTGAAAAGTCAAGAAGCTGTGAAGACGATGAAACCACCTACTACGAAGGAGTTGCAGAAGCTCATTGGTAAAATTAACTTTGTCAGATGATTTATTTCTAATCTGTCTGGGGCATCGAACCGTTCATGGGTTTAGTGAAGATCAAATCCGATGATGAGTTTCACTGGGGGGCAGAATAGCAGCAAGCTTTCGATGAGATCAAAGAATATTTATCAAAGCCTCCAGTGTTGGTTCCTCCTCAGCAAGATAGGCCGTTCTATGTGTACCTATCCGTGGGTGATACTTCCATTGCTTCGGTATTAATCCAGAAGCACGACGGCCAGGAGAGGGTGGTTTTCTACCTCAGCAGGCGCATGTTTGACGCCGAGACCAGGTATCCTGAAATTGAGAAGCTTTGCTTTTGCTTATTCTTTACATGTACAAAGCTTCGTCATATTTTGCTCTCGGCGGAAACAATTGTCATATGCAAATCGGATGTCATAAAGCATATGCTGTCGGCTCCTGTCCTAAAAGGCCGGTTTGGAAAATGGATGTTTGCATTGTCAGAGTTCGATATTCGTTATCAGCCTGCAAAAGCAGTCAAAGGACAGGCACTGTCGGATCTTGTTGCAGACAGGATCAGCACTGATATTGCTGCACTATTTATTCGTGCTTGGGCTATGTTTTTTGACGGATCGGCTTGTGATGATGGGTGCAGTGTGGGAATTCTGTTGGTATCGCCTCGAGGGGCGACTTACTCCTTTTCCATCAGGATGACTGCCCCATGCACCAATAATTTGGTGGAATATGAAGCCGTTCGCAAAGGGATGGAACTGCTCCTCGAAGCTGGTGCAGAAGCGGTGGAAATATTTGGAGATTCGAAGCTGGTGATTTCTCAGCTCACGGAGGAATATAGATGTGAGAGCGAGGCTCTTTTTCCGATATGGATGCAGTGCCGTGAGTTGATGTCATAATTCAGGTACATCAATTTCCACTGGATACGCAGGACTCTGAACAATGAAGCCAATGATTTGGCACAGATGGCTTCTGGATACAAGGAAACAGCCGATAGAGTCGATATAGAGGTTCAGTTTCTTGAACCCGGAGACTGGAGAGCTGATATCTTCAATTACTTGAAGGATTCGGCTCGGGGGGCACCCAGGAGGATAAGACTCAAGGCTATGAAGTATGTTCTGATAGGGGATGACATGTTCTACAGAACCTTGGAAGGACTACTGCTTAAATGTCTGGGACCTTCAGAGTCAAATCGGCTCTTGCATGAGGTTCATGAAGGAGCCTACGGTACTCATCAATCGGCTCATAAGATGAAGTGGCTGATTAGGCGATCGGGTTATTACTGGCCCACTATGCTTGAGGATTGTTTTAAATATTACAAGGGGTGTAAGGCATGTCAGAGATTCGGCAAGATTCAGATGGTGCCGGCTTCAGTAATGAATCCTATTATTAAGCCATGGCCGTTCAGGGGTTGTGCCATGGATATGATTGGCCAGATTAATCCACCATCTAGCAAAGGTCACCAGTGGGTCTTAGCTGCTACAGATTACTTCACAAAATGGGTGGAGGCAGTACCCATGAGGTTGGTGGTATCAAAAGATGTGATCAGCTTTGTCAAAGAGCACATCATTCACAGATTTGGGATTCCTCAAACTATTACAACCGATGGAGGATCGGTCTTTATATCAGAGGAATTCAGGAAGTTCACCGATGACATGGGAATTAAGCTGATCAGATCATCTCCATACTATGCCCAAGCTAATGGACAGGCTGAAGCATCCAACCAGAGCCTCATCAAGATCATAAAGAGAAAGATTGATGAATATCCTAGGCGCTGGCATGAGGTGTTGTCAGAAGCTTTGTGGGCGTATCGTATTTCATGTCACGAGTCCACCAAGACATCGCCGTACCATTTAGTCTACGGCCAAGACACTATGTTGCCATGGGAAATCACGGCTGGATCAAGGCGTGTTGAGTTCCAGAAAGATCTGACAACTGAACAATATGCAGCCTTGATGAATGACAATGTGGAGGACCTGACAGAGCTAAGACTTTGGTCGTTGGAGAAGATTAAGGAGAACAAAGCTAAAGTTGCTCGTGCGTACAACAAGAAGGTCAAGCCAAAGAATTTCCAGGTTGGATACTTGGTTTGGGAGGCAGTATTGCCATTGGGAACTAAAGATAAAAAATATGGCAAGTGGTCTCCAACTTGGCACGGGCCGTACAAGATTGATCAGGTTTTGCCTGGGAATGCATACATGCTTGAGGAATTGGACGGCGTCAAGTTTCCTGTTGCTGTCAATGGCCAACACCTCAAGAAGTATTTCCCGAGCATGTGGGAAAGCGAGTAACAAGAGCCGATGAGATCCATCTGGCTGCAGCGTAAAAGGCCAACACATTGAGTTGGCTAGTAAAAAAAAAGGCCAACACGTTGAGTTGGCCAGTAAAAAAAAGAAAAGAGAAAGAGATAAGCCAACACATTGAGTTGGCCGGCAAAAAAAAATGAATGAAAGGCCAACACGTTGAGTTGGCTAGTAAAAGTACATATGAGAAGCAAGATAGCCGATGTGTAACCATCGACTTAAGGTGTTTTAAATGAGTACAAGTTTCAGGTTTAACAGGCAACATCAAATGTTTTCTGAATGGTTTTACTAGTTCAGGAATCCTTGTATGGCATGGATGGCTTTTGCACGTATAGCGTCAGCTCTTGCAATGATTTCTTCGTCATCCTTGTCATCGCCTGATATTATCTATCGACTCAAGGTGCTTATCTCTACAAACTCTGCCTGTATTTATTCAGTCATTTCTTGGGCTTCCTGCTTGGAGTTTGCGATCGAAGCTTTCTCCTCTTGGATTAGTCTTTGGGTATTGCGGACCTTTTCTTCAAGCTTCATCAGTTCCTTTTCCAAGAGGTTGAGTCGTCTTGTGCTCTCGGAGATATCAGCTTTAGCATCCAGAGTTGCCTTCTTTTGGTTGAGTAGTTTGCACTTCTGAGCGATGTCAGCTTTTAGAGGGATTTGGGAATGACACAGTTCTATTCTCTGTTGTGCTGCCTTCACCTCTGCCCGAAAGAAAGGAAGATGGCCGGCTGGCCAAAGTTTGACTCGAAGTGATTCTAGAAGCTGGGATTCTATCTGCTCAAGAATTTCTTTTATCTTGCTGGAATCATCAACCAGAGTAATGATCGGAGTAGATAGTAGATCCTTGATGAGTAGAAACTGATTTGCCAAGTTAGCCGATTGCTGCAAAGATGGTGTTTTTGCTCCAGGGGCAGTCAAACCCATTGATGCCGGGTCAAAGGAAAGTAAACCTGAAATGTCAAAGCCCTATAGATATATCTGAAGTTAGAGCAAGGTGCATTTATGAAGCTATCGGCTGGTTCAGAATTGGTTCTTGTAATGTTACCTGTCCTGAAGAAGAAGCGTTGGGCGGTTCAAGAGCGATCGTCCTAATAGAGCTTGTATCGACATCAAGAACATTGACTGTGTCGGCTTGCCCCTCGCTTGCCTCTATCAGTACATTAGGATTTGCAGTCATCTCATGTTGTACTGGGCTTTCTGCATTGGGGATGTCTTCAGCCATGTTCTGGAAATAAAATTATGGTCAACCAGAATATATGTGCATAAGGAAGAAGTTTCAGAAAAGATGAATCACCTGGTTGGAGCTAGTATCTGATGGACTTGGGGAAGATTGGACAATTTTCTTAATGATCCTTCTTGTAATCATCTTCCTCTTTTTGGTTGGAATTCGGGGGGCAACGATTGCAGAAACTTGTCTTCGTTTGGAAGCCGACTAAAGTAAGTCTGGCTGAATAGTCATTATCACTTTTTTCATTGATGGTGATCCCTTGCAAAAGAGGACATCAGGAGCAGTTGGAAGAAAGTGAAATGGCTCCCCGTTGCTGGTCATAGGTTCTGGACCATCTTGTTGCTGTAAACAGGGTGATCATGATTAGCTAAGAGAAAAGGATAGAGGACTTAGAAAGAATGAATGCATAAATTCAGTACCTCTTCTTCGGGGATTACATATTCGGGGTCAATTTGTTGCAGTAGAGGACCTAGAGCTTTCCTGAATATATGTGTTTTCCACATTCCCCACCATGTGCTAAAATTGATTGATGAAGGATCAAAGGACAGATCGGCTGGTATTTGAATGTGGAGATCATCGAACATGCTGTAGCATCTTGAGCTGGTGAGACCATCAGGCAGATCGGCTCTACTCTCCACCAAGTGGTTAATATGGAAGTGGGGAGGGACTTGTCCTAAGCCAAATTGCCGAGCTGCTACGACTGGTTGATAGGTCTCATAACCTGGTTTGATAATGCTATTGGAAGTACTCATGCCAACAGGGAGGAAAACAGGTCGAATCATCAGGGAATATAGATGCCGAGTGCTGTCGTCATCGGCAAAACTATCCAGTCTAAAGGCAGTTGGGTTCTCAAAAGCTTCAGATTCAGTGAATGGGAAATAAAAAGGGTTGTCTAGACCTTTGTAGAAGACTCTGAACCATTTTGCTGCATCTGTTGGGTTCATTTTACTGCCAGGAAGGCTGAATAAAGCTTGGCCATAACTAGTACATCTAATTGATTTGCCACTCTCATCAGGAAAGGAATTCTTGGTCAGGCCTTGGAAGTTTGGGATCTGGTGCTGAAAGTACAGTTGTGCCCTCAACTGAATAAACCACCAAGGGCCTCTAGTTCTCAGTTTCTTTTGGTTAAGCAAGTTAGATGTCATCAAATGGAGATATCTGTAGGTTTCTCCAAGGAAAAGTTTACCTAGGCCAGTGCGGTTGCCATAGGCCAGGTGATAGGCCAAGGGAAGATAATTCTTAGTTGGAGCTAAAGAAGGACCACAAAAGATGAAATGTTCTAACCAAAGATTTAAAAAGGCTGTGTGTTCCTTTTCAGTCACTGGACCTCTTGTTTTCATGTGCTGGTTCATATAAGTGCCCCAGTTTGTGCAATTTGCCTTGGATGAAAGTTTAAAGGGGACTTCTGCCATTTTGTGGGCAGCTGGATTAGGAGATCCAATGTCTAGGCCAGTGATCATAGTGACATCTAGCAGAGTAGGGGTCATGGGACTGTGGCCAAAGAAGAAGCAGGTCAGGGCATCAGACCAAAAATAGCCGATGGTTTTTAGAAAATTTTAATCTTTGTCAAGGGGAGATAATGATAAGTTAAGTGCATCGGCTATGTTCAATTCCTGCCATAAGGGCATATAAGCTTTTGCTACTCTGTTGTACCATGTAATCCAGCTCTCAGGAGGGTGAGGCCAGGCTCTTAAGCAGTCGGCCCAGAGGTTCAAATCAATGTTTTGACTCATGAAAGGAATCCTATTTGCTTCACAAGAGATTAAATCTGTGGGATTTTCGTAAGCTCGTGGGCCAAGACAGAAAGATTTTGGATTGGAAAGATGCGGCAGAAGGATGTCTGACACCTGAAGTTCAGAGATTCAGAAATTTACATATGGTGTCATGTTTCAGAGTTTAATTTATTCAGAGGCTTAATAAGCTGAGGAAAACTAAAAGGATTAGGCTGAGTATTACCTTCAGGCCGCAGATTGCCGCATCATCGATTGCAGAATTTGTCGTCTGAGCTGCAGAATCCGCCATGGTTCAGATCTGTTGGTTTAGGGTTTAATTGCTATGGGTTCTGATTCGAATTCCGGATGCTTTGAGAAGTTCTTGCTCGAATTTGTAGAGCTGGGTTTTCGAATTACGCTCGGATTTGAGAGCTTGTTTCGAGTTCGGTTCAAGGTGGAAGTGATACTCTATTCTTGTGCGGGTTGCTTCTAGTTTGAATTTCGTCAGCTCTTAGATATTTATAGAGGCCTGATGCGTTGCCATCGGCTTTTTGGAAGATGATTCAAACACACAGAAATTGAAGGAAATTAACTTCATTAGAAGGGAAGGTTTTTACAAGGAAAAAGCCTATTTTTACAAAGGAATTAATCCTTCGGCTTTATAACCCTACTCCTACAGTACGACTTCTACCGCTCGTAGGTACCTAGTACCTACGGCGTTTGGGGCTCCGGGCCGGCTCATCTCCGCTGTCGTCGTCATCGCTGCCGAAGGCGCTGCTGCCGCCTTCAGACCCGAAGTCGCTGCTTTGACCGCTGCCGCCGCTGCTCTCTTCCTCACTGTCCTCCTCGGAGGACCCGAGGAACCGGAAAGGCTTTCCGCCCATCGGTTCATCACTGGAGGAAGAACCGATTTCCTCTTCCGAGGAAGAATCGGCTCCCTCCGAGGAGTCTTCTTCGTCGCTCTCCAACTCCTTCTGGAACAGGAGTTGGAGGTCTTCTCCCTCGGTCTCAGGCTCGTCCTCCTCGGAGACGACCCCGAAGTCGAATTCCTCTGCATCCCAATGCAGAGGAGCCAGCGCCTCGTACACTGCTGTCGGGTTCCATTCGGGAGTCGGCTCTCGGCTCTCCGGGATGGAGTCAATGGAAAGAAGCGGAGAGAGAAGAAGAAGAAGAAGGAGAATAGGAGGAGGAAGTGTCTCCGAAGGAGTTGGAGCCGGAGGAGGAAGAGATTGCCATGACTACTGGCTGATGATGGAGTGGGGTTTCTGCGCTATTGGCTTTGGAGGAAGATGAGTTTGCCGTGAAGAGAGCTGATCGGGGTGAGGTTAAATAGTAAAAGATGGAAAACGGATCGGCAGTTTCACATTCTACGAGGAGCCAGTTACAGAGATGTTGCGTCTTCCTTGGTGGTTGCAGTAGTTTTAATGAGCATTAACGGGAAGATGATGCGACGGAGTGGTTTTGGAATTATCATTGCCAAAACCAGGGGGTATGTGTTATCGCCATAAATTAACAGGGGCCGAAAGCAAGTTGGGCTTAAAGCAGAAGGTTAAGGAGGCTTGTAAATCGGCTCCTGCGTCCGTGTATCTTTAGATTTAGTTCAAGATTAGAGATAGAGTCCGATCGGGACAAGATAGAATTAGATTGTTTCCCAAGTCTCCGGACTATAAATATGTACCCTATGTTATTCATGAAAAAAGAACGTCATCACGTCTTGCAACAACAACTCTCGGCGCATCACCACCCCTAATTCTAGGGTTTCATCCAAGTAAGCGACATGCTGCCCTGATCGCTTCTTGTGATCAGGGTAGTGTTGTTCTTGCTGATATCTTGGTATTACTCATACTGAAGCGTTTTTTATGATGAGTAATGCTAGTTATCCTGATGTTCGTAGCATGGCTTTTAGTAGATTTATCGAGCTTTGTTGCTTATCATCTATGAATATCATGTTGTTCCTGTGCATTCACGTTTCAATCTTATGCTAATTCTTGTTGCGTAGAATTAGTTGCACAGAGACAACACCCTGCTTCTTTTCCATCTAATAGATCTAATCTATTATAGTTTGCTCTTATTCTTAAGAGATGGCGTAATATCTGCTAGGTTAGGCCTTGCAAACGGATTGGATGATCTGGTATCGTGTTAGATGCTTTGCTTAGTCTTAACAGGGAATTGATCCGGGAATCGGCTCTTGCTAGTTCTTAGGCCTCTGTTTTTTGTTATGGTTTAGTTATTTATTACGTTCATTAGGCCCAATCACGCGTAGGATGTTCCGATCTAGCAGTGAAGCTTTTACCGTCGTGGATTAGATTAATTAGATTTAATTGAAGCAGCTTTACACTTATTCGTTTTATTTATTATCAATATCCGGATAGAAGCAGATCCAATCTGACACTGGGACTTGATCGGCTCTTTAAAGCCGATGCAAGAGTCGTCCCAGGGAGCCGACCACGACTCGGACTTACGTTTCCATGTGTTTGTGTATGCAGGCAAATCGCTGCAAGCACGTTCGCACCTTCCTGATCGGGTATAGGTCAGGTGGCACGCCCGACATTCTCCGGAATCTCCGGGCGCGTGACGGAATTGCGGGCCGTCGACGAGGGAGCAGTGCCTGCCAGCGCCCCGGCGACCTCCCGACTCTTCGTGTTGCCTGTCGCTGCTCGCCAGTGGGTTTCGACCCGGCAACACTAAGGTCTTGCCATTAAACTACCCTAAACAAAGAAAAATCCAAAGTTAACCTGACAATTAGTTCCCACAGCCCTGAAGCTCTGCTTCAAGTTGTGGAGTCTCTGAGAGTATGATATCATCGTAAGGCTTTTCTTGGTTAACTTCTACAAACCCACGGCTCTTCAAAACCTGCAGAATAAAAGCATGTAAGGATTTTGCTATTACTCAGAGTGGAACTATGATGGATTGAACCCATAAAATGAGAGGCCCAAGATTCACAGCTTGATGGATGCTACCTCTGTCCTAAAACGAACGCAATCCTAGCATTTTTTAAAAGATATATTAGGAATCATGAGAGATTGACCTACATACCCCTATTTAATTAAGGGCATGCATCTTGGAAAGGAAAAAGATCTTGCCATGAAATGTGCATGCACCTTGATTTTTTTTAAAACAGGCAATTAAATGCACAAGTCCTTTTGAAAATATAGCTCACAAGCTATAATTGCATCCTTTGCGAGAGAAAATATGAATGCTAGAATTCCATTCTTTAGGGACAAAGGAAGCATTTACTACTTACTTTAGTAAAGTAATACACTATATTAATTTGGCCGCAGGAATGGAAAGGCTAGCTCAGGACAAGAATGGAAGTATGAACATAATTTGAATTATCATTTCCCCACAGCAATAGAAAACCAGATCAATCCTTCAAAAAAAGAAAATATGAAATCATACAGATAATCATCCAAGCAGGAAGTTACAGAAATCATACCAGGGTTTCATAAAAGAATGTAGCTGAAACTTTCCTCTTTGTCCCTTCAAGGACTTCCGTCCTTATTCTTCTGAATCCATGAATAGCTGATGGAGGCAGGTTGCTATTTTCCTTAAATTCAGATTAGCAACAGACTGTAAGGCCAGAGGCAGGAGGGAAGTAATTATAAGCAACACAACGATCATTATCTACCTAGTTCTAGTTGAATTCAGCAAACCTGCAAAGCAGCAAAGTGCATATAAGAGCCTGCAACGCACAAAAATATCTACAACACAGCGTAAGCACAACCTATAACAGTTTGTAGGCATTACCTTCATCTCTGGTGTGCTCTTCATGCATAGGAATATCCTGCATGTGAATGCCATTCCAAATTGATCAGTTTTCATCATAAATCATAGGCAATCCTATAGAGCAAGTTTGATACTACAGCAGCTTACCTCATCTATATTATCTAGAGCATCGTTCAGTGCTTCATTGTGTAACGGAATTTGGTTTTGTGATTCATGAAATCTCTTCTTCGGTGGTACTTTTGAACTAGGTTCATCTCCTTTGACTCGAGTACCCTTCTCTGTGGTTGTATCTTCATTGCATTCATAAACGTCATCTTGAACAGGCCCACTTTCTGTGTGAGTGTGACAGCCAACAGGGACATCAAAATCTATTTGCTCATCCAATTTTCTCTTTCATGATGTGTCTAGAACGCTTATCTCGTTCTGTGCTTCCAGTATGCTTGCAAGCATGGATGGAATCAGAATGTTCATAGGAAAAGACGCCTCCTAGCTGTAACTGATTCCTCGCATGAATTTTCAGGTGCCTCCAAGGTCGGGGGGGGGGGGGGGGGGGGGGGGGGGGTTGAAAGTCTGATCTGTCAAAAAGTAATAGGACACACTAAGCTATGGTTGAATGTTACATCAATACTTTACCTAATGATGGATAACCATATATAGGACCTACATGAAATCAGTTAGATCCATTGAAAGTATATGGCAGAGAACCTCAATTTTGCACCTTCCAAGTACCAAGACGAGTGTAAGGTGCCTTCCTTCTTCTCTGCACTAGATCACTTGCATTCCTCTATTGCTCCTCTCAACATGCTATAATAAGGAATAAAAAAGTTAAAAATAAATAAAGTTTGTATAAACGGAATGGTCCACAATGTCCTGAAAATCACACTAAAGAAAACACAGCCCACCATTTCCTAGTCCCAAACAAAAAGGTAAGTGAATAATATGGAACCAAAGCCCCTGCTATGTCTTTAGGATCAGAAGTGAATAATAAAAAATTCACTGAAAACTTCTAGTTCTAGGACTCTATTTGAATGCTAGGTTCCTTGAATTGCTTCATTTCCTTTATAACCA
The DNA here is from genome assembly GCF_016808335.1 of Panicum virgatum. Lineage (NCBI taxonomy): Eukaryota > Viridiplantae > Streptophyta > Magnoliopsida > Poales > Poaceae > Panicum > Panicum virgatum. The sequence continues at coordinate 165,554 of NW_024376274.1, forward strand.
TAGCAGTTTAAATAAGTATACGCAGGGGCGAAGCCCAGTTATCACCGGTGGATGCCCAGGCACCCACGGCAAACCCAAAAAGTCTTAGTAAATAGCAACTTTTTTACTGTTGGTGCACCCCCCATGGGCCATAAGTAGGCACCCACGAGTCCAGCACAGCCCATGATAACAGCTAATTCGCCAACTCGTCAAGGCCCATCTGGCCATCTCGTTTGCTACCCTCCTAGGCCCAGGGGCCTAGCACAACAATACGGAAAGACCCTTTTAGGAAAAGGAAACGACGCGTCGCAGAAGCTTCCCATTCCATCGTTCTTCGCAGTCACGGAGACACCGATGCCGACTCGGTGACTCCTCTTCGTCTCGTCAAATCGACAATCGATCCAAGGCGGAGCGCCAGAGCCAAAGCTGCGGAGACGGGGAAGGCAAAGCCCACGGCCGCACGGCACAGGCGCACAGCGACCGTCGTCTCCCCGCGCCGCGCGGCGCGGGCATGCCGCACCGCGGCCTCGTGCCCTCCGTCCCGGCGTCTTGCACGAATGAGGCAGATTGCTACTCAAGCTTTCTTTAGTAATTCATCTTGAAACTGATTTTTGATTATTCCATGTGATGCGTACTATACTTCTGTAGATCGTAGGTCTATGAGTCTATCCGTCTATGGCAGTAGTGTTAGGAATTTATCTAGGGTTTTTTCTTTGCACGATTATAGCACTAATGTAATGTACTAAATTTAAAATTTCAATTTCTTCTCAATATGCTAGGTAAATCATGGATAAGTATTTTAAGAGAAAGGCACCAGAGTTGGACAGTAGAAGTATACAGGATATCAATTGGGAAGAAGAGAAAATATGATCCGGGCTTAAGGAAACAAATTGATTCTTATCATCCTAATCAGAGAG